>NC_081375.1:7440960-7740960 GCF_030684315.1 Stegostoma tigrinum
TTCATACATCTAATGATGGCTTCAACCTGTGCCCCACTATTTTGATGGGAGCTTTGGGATTTCTTCAAACACGTCCTCGTGGATGATTATAACATGATTCAGGAGTTCTTTGAAGTGTTCTCTCCATTGAAGCTGATGTTTTTTTGTATCTTACAAGGGACCTATCCTTGCACTATGCTGGTATGAGACCTAGGGTGTAGGGTCCAAATGTCATCTTGGATGATGTGCTCATTCTTGTCAAACCAATCTTGATGTTCTGTGCTTTTATAGCTGATGATTTTTTTACAGTGTGAGATGATAGCTGCCTTCAGCTCCTTTCGGATTTCCTCCAGTAAAGTGGATGTTGTGGAGATTTTGGAGAAGACATAGTTGAATAGTTCACTGGCTTGCTCAGCTCTTTAAGCCACTTAGCGTTGGTCCTTTTTCTGAATTAGTTCTTCTCCTCCAGCTGCTTCTGCTGGTATATGAGAGAGGAGCAGATGAGCTGGTGGTCAGTCAAGTGGGCATCTGTACTGGCTATCACTTTGGTAATGAGGGACCTTGTGTTCTCTGGAGCGAATGATGACGTTTTTGATCATGTGCCAGTGCTTTGATTGTGGATGCCTCCAAGAAGTCTTGAATTCGTGTTTTTGGCGGAACAAGACTTGGTGATGACCAGCTGGTGTTCTGCACATTTGGTGAGCGGGAGAATCCCACTGGAATAGCAGTTTCTGGCTCTTTCCTTTCCAATGGTTCCTTTTCAGAGCCAGGAGTCTTTTCTAACCCTGGCATTGAGGTTTCCAAGGAGGATAATTTTATCTTCCTTTGGGATGTTGGTAAGTGTGGTATCCAGGGAGGAGTAGAAGTGTTCTTTGGGCTCACCTGTGGTAACAGGGTTGAGCAGAGACACTCATGACTGTTGCCTGCTGGTCAGGAGAGTTAAGAGGTGATAGTTGGTGTCCAGTTTGAGTTTGTTCTTGATGGTTTATCCTTGGGTTTTTCTCTCCAGGAGAAAAAGTAACCATTACGTTCTTCCCAGCAGCTGCCTATTCTTTGAGCATCCTGCAGGGCAGCGATAGTAATGTTGAAGCACCTGAGCTCCTGCGCAACAAGGACCAGTTCTTTGTTCCAGATGACTGTTTTGCTCATGATTCCAGGTTCCAAGTTTGAGTTTGACTTGAATTTTCAGACTGCAGGTAGATAAGCCGACTGGATGTGGTTTTCTAGCCAGGTCTTTTCTAGCCCTTTCCCCATGTGAGGTGAGCAGATTAGATCTTGAAGAGGGTGGCTTTGTCATGGAGAAAGCTGTCGAAATGCTCTCCTGTTCCTATTCCAAGAGCAAAATGTCTGTGTCAAGCTCCACTGTCAACTGTCAGCCCATAACTCGGGACTCCTGGGTCTCTCAATCCTGACCTTGTCACCTCTCACCCATTGCCGCCTGTACATTGGGTGTTGAATTCCTCTGGGTAGACACCTTGGGCCAGGCATCTTTTCCTGTGGGAATGCTGCTGCACCTCAGCAGAGACACGGTCCCTGATAGAAGGTGGACTGAGCTCCAGGGGCAAGGAACCCTCAATGACTGGAGATCTCCCTACTGCTGCAGCCTTCATCCACCATTACAGTGGTTGATATCAGAGGAGGATCTTCAGCCTGGATCGCCATTGAGCACTTATTTTGGATTGTGCTTTGCCTGGTTCCTTGCTGTCATGGGTGACCCTGCCAGGAGCAGAGAATTCCTGATGGCACCACTTTTGCGATCAATGAAATTCTACTTTCTGTGAGATGCCACCTTACTGTGGTGGAGAGCGCTGAGTTTGCCCACGAACGCACATGAGCCATGGTTGAAACTTGTTGTATTCTTGTCCTTGTGTATTGTTGAAAGAGAAAAACATGAAGACGGCTTCCACTTGGACTATTTGTGCTTTCTCCCTCCAGATTAAGAGTCTTGGCAGGAGTTTACAGTCCAGTTTGTGCAGCATTTTTCTTCCTCCTGAAGTTTCATTGACATCTTCAGGTCTGACACTCAAGGCTCCTCTCCAGACTGAATGCACATCCACAGTCCTTTTGGCTTTAAAAACAAACAGAAAATAGACAATTAAAAGTTCAATATGTCCATAGGTACTCCAAAACATCGGTCTATTGTCTTGACAACAAGATGCATTACAGAAATTCACCAAAGGTCCTCAGACAGCACCTTCCAAACCCAAGACCACTTCCATCTAGAAGGACAGGGGCAGCTGATATATGGGAACAGCACCTCCTGCAAGTTCCCCTCCAGCCCACTCAGCATCCTGACTTGGAAATATATCACTGTTCCTTCATTGTCACTGGGTCAAAATCCTGGAATTCCCCTCATACCCTTTACTGGTCTCTGTCTCCTGAGTCATTCTATAGTAACTCGATAAGATCTTCTGCCTCTTCGGTTGTTCCCAGTCTTTGTACACATTAGAATGGATGAAGTCTATTGTATTGACTTTCTAGGACTTGGAAAATAAAATGGGTAGAATTAAGTCTGTATTTGCTTTTCTGAAGGTGAGAAATGTAATGATAGAGTAGGAATGCAGTAGACATCAGATAATGATATCAGTTCAAGATAATCCAGGAGAGAGTGATAATGATGAGAGAACAACAATTGAGATCAAAGGAAAGCCTTTTGATCTAGATTTAGTACAGGTTTGTGTCCCAACAGGAGATCACAGTGAGCAGGAAGTAGAGGCGTATTATGGTGATACCCTGAAGTCTTATGATTAAGTAAAGTAACAATGTAATAATTGTTTTGTGCAACCCTGCACTAAAATTGGTGAAGGAACATCAGAAACACTCAACATAACCTTGGATCCAGAAATAAAAGAGAAAAGAAACTGATATGATATTGTCAAGTTTCTTTTAAGCAACCAAAAAGAAGATTGTACATACAGTTCAGGTGATTTGTATATATTTTAAAATAAATATATGTTGTGACAATGAAACAATGTTTTTGAAATATAGAGCGTTATAAGACCATGAGAGCCATGAATAGGGTGAATAGCCAAGGTCGTTTCCCTGGAGTGGGGGAGTCTACAAGTAGACAGCATAGGTTTTATTGTGAGAGAGGGAAGATATAAAAGGAACCTAAGTGGTAACTTTTTCACACAGTGGGTGGTGCGTGTAAGAAATGAGCTGTCAGACGATGTGGTGGAGGATGGTACAATTACAGCATTTAAAAGGCATCTGGATGGTACATGAATAGGAGTGATTTAGAGGGATATGGGCCAAATGCTGGCAAGTAAGACTGGATGAGTTTAGGATATCTGGTTGGCATGGATGATTTGGACCGAAGGGTCTGTTTCCACGCTGTACAGCTCTACAATTCTATGACTCTGATATTCATATCCCTCCATGAGGACATTGTGGGTCCACAGCGCATGGACTGCAGCGATACAACAAGGCAGCTCACGACCACCTTCCGAACGGGCAACTAAGGATGGGCAATACATGCCAGGGCCAAGCAGGGACAACCCATCCTGAGAATTAATTGAAGAAACATATTTTCATATTTGCATGATCTAACACTAATAAACATGTACATATACAGAACTATTCTATTTCTTCCCTCACCATATCTGTTATGATCCCTATGGGTTTAAGTTATTTTTATGACGCAAAACTGTTGCTTTTCTGTTGTCAAGTCACTGGAAAAGCTTAGTTTGAGGCACAGCCAATTCTGGACCACATGCCTTCAATAACTATTATCAGGCTCCATAACCTTTGCAGTATCCAATGCCTCCAATCATTTCTTGACATCAGAGAGAGTGAATCGAATTGGCAGAGGGATTAGTATAGCAGAGGGACCATAGGAGGGGGTTGAGATGGATCATCCACTCTGACACAGTCCGTCCCCTGGCTACAGTCACACTTCCCTGGTTAAAGGCACACTTTGTGTTCTACACTTGCATTCACTGGATTACAATCAATCTCCTTGTGTTACTGACAAATTCCCTGCATCACAGCCCCACTTTCTGTGTTAAACCTACACTGTCAGGGCTACAGTCATGCTCAGAGGGATAGAAATATGCTTCCCCCATGGGATACAGTTGGACTCATCGTGTTACAATTTGATTCCCGGGTCACGGACCAATTCTCTGGATGGTTGTCACACTTGTCATGTTAGAGATACACTGAGCCATGGTTCTGGAGTGGCTGTGTGTATTGGAGCTGCCTGGTCTTGAATTATTGAGGAACGGAGCCTCGAAACTCATCACTGAGCTGGATGCTCTGTGTTATTAGGAGCATGGAACCCAGGGTTGCTTCCTATTCTGAGCATCTGATTGGCAGGATCTTGTGGAGACACTGATTGTAGTTTCGGAGCTGATCTCCGGTCGGGATCCAGCAGGGGATTTGTCAACATTTGGCTTGCATTGTGTTGATGTGACTAGGCTGGGTTGCAGAGTTTCCCAACAATCTCTGGGGATGTGAGTGTTCTCACATTCACAAAAGTCACATTCATTTTCCTCATTGTTTCTGGAGCTGCAGAAAAGTGAAGGAAAAATTTGTAACTGTCCATGCACTGTAATGTGGGAGGGGGAGATTTCCCAATCACTGAGAGATCAAGGACACCCAGCTCTCAATCACAAACCGCTAAAGGCATCATTGAATCGGGACTTGGTTTCAGCACAATCCCAGCAAACAGTGAGTCGTGTGTTGTTCTGTCTGTTACCGTACAAGCTCTTGGGTTCAGTCTATTACTGAGGCTGTAGATTGACAGCTTCTTCTGACAGCTCAGGAACAAGGATGTGGCACCAGCAAGAATAGTTCAGCTCAGACAATGCCCTGACTAAAAGAAAGAACATACCTGGGAAAAGAGACTGTAACCTGGTGAAAGGGACTGTAACCTGGAGAAAGGGACTATACTAGGGCAGTGTGGGGTGATGGGAAGTGTACCTGGGCAGTGTGGGGTGATGGGAAGTGTACCTGGGCAGTGCGGAGTGATGGGAAGTGTACCTGGGCAGTGTGGGATGATGGGGAGTGTACCTCGGCAGTGCGGGGTGATGGGAGAATGTACGAAGGCAGTAGGGGGTGATGGGGGAGTGTACCCAGACAGTGAGGGATTGTGGCGGGATGTATCCCACAGTGTAGGGTGAGGGGGGAGTGTACCCGGGCAGTGTGGGCTGAGGGAAGAGTGTACCCGGGTAGTGTGGGCTGAGGGGAGAGTGTACCCAGGCAGTGTGGGCTGAGGGAAGAGTGTACCCGGGCAGTGTGGGCTGAGGGGAGAGTGTACCCGGGCAGTGTGGGCTGAGGGGAGAGTGTATCGGGCAGTGTGGGCTGAGGGAAGAGTGTACCCGGGCAGTGTGGGCTGAGGGGAGAGTGTACCCGGGCAGTGTGGGCTGAGGGAAGAGTGTACCCGGGCAGTGTGGGCTGAGGGAAGAGTGTACCCGGGCAGTGTGGGCTGAGGGGAGAGTGTACCCGGGCAGTGTGGGCTGAGGGAAGAGTGTACCCGGGCAGTGTGGGCTGAGGGGAGAGTGTACCCGGGCAGTGTGGGCTGAGGGGAGAGTGTATCCGGGTAACGTGGGGTGTTATAAGGGGGATGTTGAAGTTCTCTTCTGCTAATTAAACACAAAACTCCATCTAGAGAAGCTCACCTCACCTCCCCTAATCTGTTAAACTGTTACGGAGAAGAGGAGGTTAAATGAAAGAAAATTCCTTATAGTCACTTTAAAAGTAACAAGCAACGATTTATTTATTTAACCCTAACAGTAAAGAAATTAACAGAACTGATAGCAAGCCAAACAATTCTCTCTAATTCCTAAACTGCCTAACTGAACTAAATTCCACTGGAATGCTGTTTCAATAAACACAAGTCCCACTTAAAGCTAGCTAATAAGACAACAATAAATTAAAACTTAATCTGTCCAAGTTCGTACAGACAGTCTCTTCTGGAGCACTCTGCCTTCTCTGGCCTTTCTTCTGCTAATCTCAAGTCACAAACATCTTTCTTCCACTGATCTTGCTCTGAGCTCAAAAATGCCATGGTGCATTTGATGGTATATTTTTCTCAGAGAACTTAGTGATTTCTTTTCTGTGAGAGCCAAATTTATTTCTCAGATGGTGGATTTGCCTCAGATGGCCGTTGGCTTACTCCAATTTTCCAAATACCCACGTCATAATACCCTTGATGACCTATTAATTTCCTTACAATCGGATTGGTTCTAGGTTGTTAACACCATCAGATTTAAATTTGGTGCATTTTTAGTATCTAAGGGCTTGGTTGAAATTAATTGGCTAAATTTGAAAAGACTCATTGTCTTGGTAAAAATGCTGCTTGACTGTTTGATACAAAATGTTACAATAAACTGATGTCAGACATCCAACGTAACTCTAAGCACTGAAAATAACACAATTTTTAAAGGGACAACACAATGCCTTCCCCCATTTTACAATTTTACACACACCAACTTTGCAAAAGAGTTGATGGGGTATGTACCTGGGCAGTGTGGGATGATGGGGAGAAAGTGCACCATGCCATATCATGCCTAGCCATGCCATTCCAGGGTGCAGTGTTACCAGAATGTTGTGGAACCTGGCGTGAATGGCAGAGACTCAGTGATGAATTGTGTTGTGTGATATTTCTGCAGGTCCCTGCCCTCCACAATGACCGAGCAGTTGCAGAAGCTGAATCTGTCTCCTCCCAGGAGAAACTACGGCCCACCGTCTCCGAATGCTGCCAAGCGTCTGTATCGCAATCTCTCAGACCGCTTCAAAAGGAGCCACTCATCCTTTGATGATCCATTGATGTCCCCAAAGACAGAGAAGGAGAGACTGAAGACGTTATCCTGGGTATGTAGACGTTGACTAGACAAGGGGCACATGCTGTGCTTTGTGCTGGTGAGCTTGTTCGTGGGAAGAGTTTTTAATTGAGCAAGATGGTTTTGTACCTAAACCGACCCCTTTCCCACCTCTGCCAAATTAAAAACGGGACAGGAAAGCTCATGATTCACCTTCATGCCCCTTTACCAATTGGGGCTGCCAGGTAAGGAATATTTATGGTCCCTAACACATTGCCATTGCACTTAATCCAGCAACAAGTGAGCCTTTCGCCAGTGTGCATGACAGATTCTAGTCTGTAGGCACCTTGCTACCTCATTGGGTTGGAAGGGGGAGTGTGGTAGGGATGTGGAGGGTAGGTGGGGTTTGGAGTAGGAAGATTGAGAGACTTTCTCAGTGAAAGGAAGTCAGTGCCTGCTCAAGCAGCTTGACTATTGAGTGGATGAGTGCCTTCTGGAGTTGGCTCCAGCCTTGCCTCCAACTTCACTGCTACTCTTTTCCTGGTGATCCCTAACCTGAGAGACCCCCTTTCTCCTCGCTGCTTACCTTTGTTCTATGACCTCTGTGACCCTGGGACTCTGAGGTTGTTCATCTAACAGCAACCGTGGTCTCTTCTGGGGTGCTGCTGAATTCAGGAGCTGCCAACCTTTCTTTGGCCGGCAGTTCTCACTCGGCAGGATTTCCACCCTCACAGAGCTGATTCAAGGGGAAGTGCAGCCTGTGATTCTGCCACTGGCTGATGAGTATGTGGTTCATTGGGCTGTCCCTGGAAGAGGTAATGTTTGTCCTTCACTGGCTCACCATCTGGCTGCCAAACTGATGACACCTCAACATTCTAACCAACATTTTAGCTTTGTGACCTTTCATTATGAAGAGTTTTCCTAAACAGGGTTCTACTCAAGGTTGGTAAACCTGCTCGTTCCAGCTCAAACCCCTCCTCAATAACAGGAAAGTTGAACTTCACGCAGTCATTCCAACACATTACAGCTACCTTTAAGGAGCTCATCAATGCCCTCCCAGCATAAACAAGGTCAGAATTACAGCAGAGAAAATGAGAAAAGGTGTAAACATGGACAGAGGCACAATAAATCACAGTCCATCCTTATTTACTCCTCAAATTCATGCCATCAGAAGTCAGTTGACACCAGGTTATAGTCCAACAGTTTTATTTAACATCACAAGCTTTTAGAGTGCTACTCCTTTGTCAGGTGAAAGGGGCAGCGCTGTGAAAGCTTGTGATTTAAAATAAACATGTTCGACTATAACCTGGTGTCAGGTGATTTCTGATTTTGCTCCCCCAAGTTCAGCATTGGCACCTCCATATTATATTTGCACAGAGAGATACAAAGAGAAGGCAGAGTAAGAGAGTATAAGAGGGGGGGGGAGAGAGAGAGCGAGAGAGAGAGAGAGAGAGAGAGAGAGAGAGATAAGAAACAGAGATATAGAGCCAGAAACAAGAGTGTAATGATTGCAATGAGGTCAACCAAGTAGCCCTCATAGAATATGAGTTCCCTGATTGAGAAAGTTAACCCTCTCCAATCAGGGAGCCCTGGCTGATAGATAAAAAGGGTGAGTGTCTGATACTGATACTCCGGGTGTTGACTCTGAATGAGGCGGTACTATAGTCAAGGACTCTTCATGTATAAATAAAGCGGGCCTTGGTGATGGGATACCAGTCTTGTGGTGTTATTTCAATAGCAACAAGACTAATGCATGAACTTGAACAAACTGGTTCACAACAATCATCTCTGAGTTGCTAAGCATTTCTTACGTCAAGCCTTTGTTTGGGAAGCTTAACTCATTTGACCATGCTGATGAGGACTGGGCCTAGTATGAGGAAAGAATGCATTATTTTTTCCAAATGATATTGTGACTAATGAAAAACAACATGTAATTCTGCTGACAACCCGTGGAGCTGTAGCTGTTACTGTCATTAGGAGTCTAACTTTCCTGGAGGCACCAGATACTAAAGCCCTTCAAGAATGAATAGATTTAGCTAAGCCTCCTCTAATTCAGACGCGTCTTTGCTTTTATTCGGCAATTTGAGAATAGAGAAATCCGTGACAGGATTTTTGACCAGGTTAAGGTTACTGGCAGGGGCATGTGACTTTGTTTTAACCCTTAATGAGATGCTGAGAGACTGTTTTGTATGTGGGATTAATGATGTAACTGTACAAATGCACCTACTAGCTGAAACCCAACTGGACTTCAAATGGGCGCTACAATGGGCACTATCATTAGAAAATGTGACAAGTGGTGCATATGAGTTACAGAGTATGTCAATGGCAGTGGACCCCCCGATGTTGTTGACTTGCTCATCAAGCTGGCTTGTTTTTTTTCAGATGTTTTGTCACCATGCTAGGTAACATCATCAGTGAGGCCTCTGATGAAGCAATGTTGTTCTACCGTCCTAGAAATTTATACTGTCTGGTCTGTGATGCTGAGTACTGTCATTTCCGGTTTTAGAACATAGAACATAGAACATAGAACAGTACAGCACAGAACAGACCCTTCAGCCCACGATGTTGTGCTGACCATTGATCCTCATGTATGCACCCTCAAATTTCTGTGACCATATGCATGTCCAGTAGTCTCTTAAATGACCCCAATGACCTTGCTTCCACAACTGCTGCTGGCAACGCATTCCATGCTCTCACAACTCTCTGTGTAAAGAACCCGCCTCTGACATCCCCTCTATACTTTCCTCCAAGCAGCTTAAAACTATGACCCCTCGTGCTAGCCATTTCTGCCCTGGGAAATAGTTTCTGGCTATCAACTCTATCTATGCCTCTCATTATCTTGTATACCTCAATTTGGTCCCCTCTCCCCCTCCTTTTCTCCAATGAAAAAAGTCCGAGCTCAGTCAACCTCTCTTCATAAGATAAGCCCTCCAGTCCAGGCAGCATCCTGATAAGGCTCCTCTGAACCCTCTCCAAAGCATCCACATCTTTCCTATAATAGGACGACCAGAACTGGACGCAGTATTCCAAGTGCGGTCTAACCAAAGTTTTATAGAGCTGCAACAAGATCTCACGACTCTTAAACTCAATCCCCCTGTTAGTGAAAGCCAAAACACCATATGCTTTCTTAACAACCCTGTCCACTTGGGTGGCCATTTTAAGGGATCTATGTATCTGCACACCAAGATCCCTCTGTTCCTCCGCACTACCAAGAATCCTATCCTTAATCCTGTACTCAGCTTTCAAATTCGACCTTCCAAGATGCATCACCTCGCATTTATCCAGGTTGAACTCCATCTGCCACCTCTCCGCCCATCTCTGCATCCTGTCAATGTCCCGCTGCAGCCTACAACAGCCCTCTATACTGTCAACGACACCTCCAACCTTTGTGTCGTCTGCAAACTTGCTGACCCATCCTTCAATCCCCTCATCCAAGTCATTAATAAAAATTACAAACAGTAGAGGCTCAAGGACAGAGCCCTGTGGAACACTTTTGCTCTGTATGGGTTTGTAGATAGGTTCCAATTCTATATGTTTGTTGATTGCCTTATGGATTGAGAACTATGCCTGTAGGAATTCCTGTGCATATCCATGTTTGGCTTGGGTTACTATAGTTATGTTGTCCCAGTTAAACTGTTGGCCTTCATCGTCCGAGTGTACTGATACTGAGGAAAGTTTGTTGTGTTGTTTTGCTGCTAGCTTAGAGGAGGCGATGGCCTAATGGTATTATCACTGCACTGTTAATATAGAGACCCAGATAACATTCTGGGGACCTGGGTTTGAATCCTGCCAAGGCAGATGATGGAATTTGAATTTAGTAAATTGTGTAGTTAAGAGTCTAATGATGACCAAGAATCCATTGTCGATTAACCCTTAATGTCGATTGTTGGAAAAACCCATCTGGTTCACCAATTATCCTTCAAGAAAGGAAACTACCATCCTTACCTGAATAAATAAAGAAAATAATGTTCAAGCCGACAGAGCTTGGAGGTACCACTTGGGTCAAGGCAATTACATATGTTATGGATAGGGTAGGGTTAAATGAAAGAAAATCCCTGATATTCTATTCATAAGTAACAAGTTATTTATTCAACACAAACAGTGAACAAATTAGCAGAACTTCTAACAAACCAAACAATTTCCCCCTAACTCCCAACTATCCCCTAGGTGAATAGAATTTTACTGGTACGTTTTTCCAATAAACACAAGTTCCACTTGTATAACCCAAGTTGTAAGAAAAAAAAATTAAAATTTAGTCGTTCGAAGTCCACATAGAATGAGTCTTCTGGAATGCCCTGCCTTTTCCACTGTCCCTCAAGTCATAAACACCTTTCTTCCACTGACTAGCAGTCAGTAATGTTTTTTCTTTGAACGCTCTAAGCTAGAATTGCCCTGGTACCTTTTATGGATAATATGATGCTTTCCTGGAGAGCTTAGTGATTTCTTGTGAGAGCTAGATGCTTATTTCTGAGGCGGCAATTCAATCTCACACTGATTTTCAAAAACCCTCTCCTTATATACCTCAGATGACATATCAATTTTATTACAATAGCATTGGTCCAAGATTGTAAAAACCATCAGTTTTAAATTCAATTTTTTTCAGTTGCTAAGTGCTTGGTTTAAATTAATTGGCTGATTCCAGCTCATGCCCAAACATTAAAACACGCCTATGATTTCTAATCACACAGCCAATTGAGACATGTTTCGATTTTAGAACTGGCTTACATTTTCAGCTACATACAGGCATTTTTTGTTTTCTGTATAAATCTCAAAGCTTAGAAAAGCACTCTATCTTTTAAAGGAACCACACACTCTACACAACTTAATAACAAATAGCCTCACTCAGGATATATCCTGATCAGAGGGACCCTCAGTCAGTTACTGCAAAACCAGAAAACAAAGCCAAGAGTCAGTCAAATTGTTAAAAATTTCTTCAGGATCCTGGCCAGCACGCCATTGTTGTTGCTGCTGGCCTGTGAACATGAGAAAGCAAGAGTCCCACAAAGTCTGAATTGAGAAAAAAATGGCTGGTATCCAGGAAAGCGCTCACCCTGGAAAGTCCACCTACAACTGGTTTGGAACAGTTGAATTACTTACCAATATTCAAATTAGAACCAGTCAAGATAAACTTCTGTTTAAATGGTCATCTGTTTCCAATCAAGGTTGGTACCAATGTGAACATATTAGTCATTGAGTCCTACAGCATGGAACCAGGTCCTTCGGGCAAACTTACCTATCCTGCTTAGTTTGTACCATTTAAATAATCCCACTTGCCTGTATTTGATTCATACCCCTCCATACTTATCCCATCCATGTAAATGTCCAAATGTTTCTTAAATGAAGAAACTGTACCTGATCCCACCACTACATCTGGTAGCCCGTTCCAGACACTGACCATCCTCTGTGTGAAAAAATTGCCCTTTGGACCCTTTTGGATCTCTCCCTTCTCATCTTGAGCCTATGTCCTGTAGATTTAGATTGCCCTACCATGGGGAAAAGCTGTTGGCCATCTACCTTATCTATGCCCCATATGGTATTATTGATCTCTATAAGTTCAGTCCTCAGTCTCCTAGGCTCCAGGAAAAAAAGTCCCAGCCTATACAACCTCTCATTCTAACTCAAACCTTCCACTCCAGGTAGCATTCTAGTAAATCTTTCCTGCACTGTTTCTAGTTTAATAACATCCTGCAACAAAACGTCCCAACTCCTATACTCAGAGCTCTGATCACTGAAAGTAAACATGCCGAAAGCTTTCTTCACCACCCCGTCTACCTGTGACTCCGTTTTCAAGGAGCTATGAACTGTAACCCTACATCTCTTTGTTCAGTAGCAGTCCCCAAAGCTCTACCATTGACTATGTAAGTCCTGCCATGGTTTGACCCACCAAAATGCAACACCTTGCATTTAATTACATTAAACTCCATCTGCCAATCCTCAGCCCATTGGCCCAGTTGACCAAGATCTTGCTGCATTCCCTAATAACCTTCTTCACTATTCACTATACTATCAAACTTGGTGTCATCAGCTGATTTATTAACCATACCCCCTGAATTCTCATCTAAATTGTTTATATAAATGATGAACAACAGTGGGTCCAGCACCCATCCCAGTGGCACACTGCTGGTTACAGGCCTCCAGTGTCTGCAGAACCAGTCTTCAACAAAATTCAATCCAGACTCCAACCTTTAACTTTGCGCAAGTCCTCAACGAAACTGAGAACCTCTACCGGGGAACCTTTACAGATTAAGTTGGCATCTAAAATACGGGAACGATGATAGAAAACCCGTGTGCAACTGTTTCAATGCATGGACTCCCAGAAATGCTTGTTTACCAGCAGGGAATTTTGGTTTCTCTTAAAGTCAAATGGGATTCAACAAATAAAGACAGCTCTATACCATCCATCATCCAATGGCCTGAGAGAAAGCACAGTCCAAACTTTGAAAGTTGGTTTGAAGAAATGGCCTTCAGCCTTGCTAGGTACCAAGCTGTCCTCGTTCTTGTTCGGTTATAGGCCACCCCAGCACTCAACTACAGGGATAGCACTGGCAGGAGTGCTAATGGGGAGAAGACTCTGCACCAGGTTAAATCTGATCTTTCCAGACCTGGGGGGAGGGTGAAACAACATCAGGAATGGCAATGCCAGACAAAAGACTCTTCTAAGTGAGACAGACAGTTTCCTTCAGGGGACAACATTTGGTGCTGGAACCACGGGAATAGCCCTGCATGGATAAGAAGCATGGTTGAAGTTCGGTAGGTGCAGCAGTCCTGAATAACCAATTGGGCCGTATGAAAGCTGCAAACTCACAAATGGTGCAGGAGCAAAATGTGCCCTGTCCCTTGGAACCATTGGGCATCCATGGATTTGCCCTCTCTGTCAAAAACATCATCAATACCTCAGAACCCAAGGTGGACATGATGGAAATAGCCACCTCCATGCCTCCCCCGCCGGAAGAATAGAGTGAAATTCTACTGAGGTGCTCCTCGTGCAAGAAGTGAGCTCATGTGCATTCGTGCCGCCTATATTGGATGCCAAGTTGGAGGAAAGTGACCAAGTGCTAATATGCCTTAGAAGGCTCTCCAAGAGAAAGATCCAGCCTCTGTCTGCAGACTGAGAGAGAGATGGATATAGTGTTGTTACGAGGTCAGTCAGCTGGAACTCATACAACAGGATTTACATGATTGGAGCTGTTAATTTGGTCTGATCAGGAGCCCTGACTGACAGATAAAAAGCATGTATGTCAGATATTGCCATTCTGGCACCTGGCACTGCATGAGGCAGTATCATCTATAAAAAAGGGTGACTTTGTGATGGGATACCAGCCTTTATGGAGTTATTTTAAAGAGAAAACCAAAGACAGAGATAGAGAGAGTGACCTTTCCCTCTCCATTTCACACTCTGAGCGTGATTTCTTCACTGATTTGGTTAGAGCTTCCTGCTGGTGCACGTAAATTGGCAGCATTTCTCCCATCTTCATGAACCTCCATAACCTACTATCGAGGGGTCGGTCAGTCACACAGTGACAAGGCCACGTTATCAATGGGTCGGTCAGTCACACAGTGACAAGGCCACATTAGCGAGTTAATAACAAGTATCTGGTGCTCTCTTCTAGGGTTGCCAGTGTAATGAGGTGATATTTGAGGCTGTCGAGCAGCAGGATCTCGATACTGTGCAGTTGTTGCTCCGTCAGTACAGTGTACAACAGCTGGATCTCAACGCTCCCAATCGAGACGGCCTAACTCCATTGGACATCGCTATCATGACCAATCAGGTGGCTATTGCTCAGAGTCTCCTGAGGGCTGGAGCCAATGAGAACCCGCACTGTGAGTTGATCCCTTTGTTATTTGTCCTCCTGCTTAGACCATGGAGTCTTGTGATTCCTTCAATTTGTTCATTTTGAGAAAGGATGCATGAAAACTGAAGCAATAGCGGCAGAGCTCTTTATTTCAATAACAATTGTGGTGCTGGCTGTGTTCAAATTTGGGATATGTGAACTTGGCTGAGGCATAGAGCACTGTTCAAGAATAAATAAAAATATTTAAAAGACTTGAAGAGGTGTGTGGTGGAATATTGCCCTCCTGCCTGGCAGCCCCAATAACACTTCAGACACCACCCAGGACAAAGCAACCTACTTGATTGGTACTATATCCGCAAACATCCACTCCCTCCAACCCCGACACTCTGTAGCAGCAGTGTGTGCTATCTACAAGTTGCGCTGCAGAAATTCACCAAAGATCCTCAGAGAGCAGCTTCCAAACACACAATCACTTCCATTTAGAAGGACAAGGGCAGGAACACCACCCTTTGCGAGCTCCCCTCCAACACTCACCACTCTGACTTCGAAACATATTGCCGCTCCTTCACTGTTGCTTGGTCAAAATCCTCAATTTCCTCCCCAAGGGCATTGTGGGTCCACCAACAGCGCATGGACTGCAACATTCAAGAGGGCAGCTCACTCCCACCCCTTCTCAAGGGCATCGAGGGACAGGCAATAAATGCTGATCCAGCCAGTGACACCCTTTTCCCACATGAAATACACCTCGAATGAGAATTGATTTATGTTGAACCTAATGCGATTTGTTTGCTTTGTTGATAGTTGTTAGTGTGGAGACCAGAGTCAGGCACCTGACTAACCTCATCCAGCAGACAGAGGGGCTCCTGAATGACCTGTCTTCTGAGACACTGAGCAACACACTCAGCCATGACAGCGCAGAGAAACAGAAGCAGCGTGGAGTCTGGGAATCAAGATACAAGCTGTACAAACAAATGAAAGCACAGGTTGAAACTGCAAGTAAGAGTCTGCCAAACAGAAAGATCAGATTGAGAATCCGTTACCATACTCTATTCATCCCCAGAGCGGTAATGGATCCCCGAGAGTGAGTTACAGACTGGAATCTGATCGAGGGGTTCGGGATGGTTTATATACAGAATAACAGATACCAGTGAGTGAAATACAGACTGCAATCTAATCGAGGGGTTCGGGATGGTTTATCTATAGAATAACAGATACCCTGAGAGTGAAATACAGACTGCAATCTAATCGAGGGGTTCGGGATGGTTTATCTATAGAATAACAGATACCCCGAGAGTGAGTTACAGACTGGAATCTAATCGAGGGGTTCGGGATGGTTTATCTATAGAATAACAGATACCCTGAGAGTGAAATACAGACTGCAATCTAATCGAGGGGTTCAGGATGGTTTATATATAGAATAACAAATACCCCGAGAGTGAGTTACAGACTGGAATCTAATCGAGGGGTTCGGGATGGTTTATATATAGAATAACAGATACCCCGAGAGTGAGTTACAGACTGGAATCTAATCGAGGGGTTCGGGATGGTTTATATATAGAATAACAGATACCCCGAGAGTGAGTTACAGACTGGAATCTAATCGAGGGGTTCGGGATGGTTTATATACAGAATAACAGATACCCCGAGAGTGAGTTACAGACTGGAATCTAATCGAGGGGTTGGGGATGGTTTATATATAGAATAACAAATACGCCGAGAGTGAGTTACAGACTGGAATCTAATCGAGGGGTTCGGGATGGTTTATATACAGAATAACAAATACGCCGAGAGTGAGTTACAGACTGGAATCTAATCGAGGGGTTGGGGATGGTTTATATATAGAATAACAGATACCCCGAGAGTGAGTTACAGACTGGAATCTAATCGAGGGGTTCGGGATGGTTTATATATAGAATAACAGATACCCCGAGAGTGAGTTACAGACTGGAATCTAATCGAGGGGTTCGGGATGGTTTATATATAGAATAACAAATACGCCGAGAGTGAGTTACAGACTGGAATCTAATCGAGGGGTTCGGGATGGTTTATATATAGAATAACAAATACCCCGAGAGTGAGTTACAGACTGGAATCTAATCGAGGGGTTCGGGATGGTTTATATATGGAATAACAGATACCCCGAGAGTGAGTTACAGACTGGAATCTATTCGAGGGGTTCGGGATGGTTTATATATGGAATAACAGATACCCCGAGAGTGAGTTACAGACTGGAATCTAATCGAGGGGTTCGGGATGGTTTATATACAGAATAACAGATACCCCGAGAGTGAGTTACAGACTGGAATCTAATCGAGGGGTTCGGGATGGTTTATATATAGAATAACAAATACCCCGAGAGTGAGTTACAGACTGGAATCTAATCGAGGGGTTCGGGATGGTTTATATACAGAATAACAGATACGCCGAGAGTGAGTTACAGACTGGAATCTAATCGAGGGGTTCGGGATGGTTTATATACAGAATAACAGATACCCCGAGAGTGAGTTACAGACTGGAATCTAATCGAGGGGTTCGGGATGGTTTATCTATAGAATAACAGATACCCCGAGAGTGAGTTACAGACTGGAATCTAATCGAGGGGTTCGGGATGGTTTATATATAGAATAACAGATACCCCGAGAGTGAGTTACAGACTGGAATCTAATCGAGGGGTTCGGGATGGTTTATATACAGAATAACAGATACCCCGAGAGTGAGTTACAGACTGGAATCTAATCGAGGGGTTCGGGATGGTTTATATATAGAATAACAGATACCCTGAGAGTGAGTTACAGACTGGAATCTAATCGAGGGGTTCGGGATGGTTTATATATAGAATAACAGATACCCTGAGAGTGAGTTACAGACTGGAATCTAATCGAGGGGTTCGGGATGGTTCATAAATAGAATAACAAATGCCCAGGTGTGAGACTAGAATCTAATTGACCGATTCTGGGCTCTCAATGTATTTTGGAAAATATTAGCTTTGTTGTTTTGTTTTCCAGCGGTCCCTGGTCCTCCCATTAATGTCGGCCTCACTGTGACGAGCAGTACCTCACTGACAGTCACATTCCAGGAGCCGCTGAGTGTGAATTCTGCTCTGATCACCAGATACAAAGGTAGTTCTCTCTTTCCATCACTCCCTCACTGTCATTGAGCAGCCCTGACGGTTCTTTCAGTTCATGTTAATCATGATAGTGCCACACCCTTCATCTGTGTTGTATTCTGTTCTTTTGGGCTGTTTTATTGTTGTTCAAAGTTAGGCCAGGAGCAGTATTGTTCTGGAATCTTCCAAAATCAAGTAGTATCCCTGAGAGAAGCAGTTTGAAACATTTGAGGAGATGTTGCCCTGATGTTTCTGTTTTGGTGGAGACATTCGAGGAGTAGTGTCAGAATTCAGAAAGGTTGCACTGTAGCAAGAACGTGTGCGATTTTAATGATGGAGAATCTGATTACAGTGAGAGGAGCGTGTGCAGATTGTCACTTCTATTATAGAACAGAGAACATAGAAGTTACAGCGCAGTACAGGCCCTTCGGCCCTCGATGTTGAGCCAACCTGTGAAACCAATCTAAAGCCCATCTAACCTGCACTATTCCATTATCACCCATAAGTTTATCCAATGACCATTTAAATGCCCTTAAACTTGGCGCGTCTACTACTGTTGCAGGCAGGGCATTCCGTGCCCTTACTACTCTCTGAGTAAAGAACCTACCTCTGACATCTGTCCTATATCTATCACCCCTTAATTTAAAGCTATGTCCCCTCGTGCTAGCAATCACCATCCGAGGAAAAAGTCTCTCACTGTCCACCCTATCTAATCCTCTGATCATCTTGTATGTCTATATTAAGTCACCCCTTAACCTTCTTCCATCTAATGAAAACAACCTCAAGCACCTCAGCCTTTCCTCATAAGACCTTCCCTCTGTACCAGGTAACATCCTGGTAAATCTCCTCTGCACCCTTTCCAATGCTTCCACATCCCTCCTAAAATGCGGTGACCAGAACTGTACTCCAAGTATGGCTACACTAGAGTTTTGTACAGCTGCAACATGACATCATGGCTTCGAAATTCAATCCCTCTACCAATAAAACCTAACACACCATATGCCTTCTTAACAACCCTATCAACCTGAGTGGCAACTTTCAGGGATCTATGCACGAGGACACCGAGATCTCTCTGCTCATCCACACTACCAAGAATCTTACCATTAGCCCAGTACTCTGTATTCCTGTGACTCCTTCCAAAGTGAATCACCTCATACTGTTCCGCATTAAACTCCATTTGCCACCTCTGAGACCAGCTCTGCAGTTTATCTATGTCCCTCTTTAACCTGCAACATTCTTCTGCACTATCTACAACTCCACTGACTTTAGTGTCATCCACAAATTTACTAACCCATCCTTCTCCGCCCTTACCCAGGTCATTTATAAAAATGACAAACAGCAGTGCCCCCTAAACAGATCCTTGCGATACACCACTAGTAACTGGTCTCCAGGATGAACATTTCCCATCAACCACCACCCTCTGTCTTCTTCCAGCTCGCCAATTTCCGATCCAAAACGCGAAATCACCCTCAATCCCATGTCTCTGTATTTTGTGCAATAGCCTACCGTGGGGAACCTTATCAAACACTTTACTGAAATCCATATACACCACATCAACCGCTTTACCCTCATCCACCTGTTTGGTCACCTTCTCAAAGAACTCAATAAGGTTTGTGAGGCACGACCTTCCCTTCACAAAACTGTGTTGACTAATCCTAATCAAATTATTCCTTTCTAGATGATTATAAATCCTATCTCTTATAATCCTCTCCAACACTTTACCCACAGCCGAAGTAAGGCTCACTGTTCTGTAATTACCAGGGTTGTCTCTACTCCCCTTCTTGAACAAGGGGACAACATTTGCTATCCTCCAGTCTTCTGGCACCATTCCTGTAGACATTGACAACATAAAGATCAAAGCCAAAGGCTCTGCAATCTCCTCCCTAGCTTCCCAGAGAATACGACGATAAATCCCATCCAGCCCAGGGGACTTACCTGTTTTCACATTTTCCAGAATTACTAACACCTCGTCCTTTTGAGCTTCAATGCCGTCTAGTCTAATAGCCTGTATCTCAGTATTCTCCTCACAACATTGGCTCTTTCCTTTGTGAATACTGACGAGAAATATTCATTTAGCGCCCCTCCGATCTCTTTGGACTCCACGCACAACTTCCCACTACTATCCTTGACTGGCCCTAATCTTGCACTAGTCATTCTTTTATTCCTGACATACCTGTAGAAAGCTTTAGGGTTTTCCCTGATCCTACCTGCCAAAGACTTCTCATGTACCCTCCTGGCTCCTCTTAGCTCACTCTTTAGCTCCTTCCTGGCTAACTTGTAACTTTCAAGTGCCCTAACTGAGCCTTCATGCCTCACCTTTACATAATCCTTCTCCTTCCTCTTGACAAGAGATTCAACTACTTTAGTAAACCATGGTTCCCTCGCTCGACCACTTACTCCCTGCCTGACAGGTATGAAGTTATCAAGGACACACAGTAGCTGTTCCTTGAACCAGTTCCACATTTCAATTGTGCCCAGTCCCTGCAGTTTCTTTCCCCATTCTACGCATCCTAAATCTTACCTAATTGCCTCATAATTGCCTTTGCCCCAGCTGTAACTCTTGGCCTGCAGTATATACCTATCCCTTTCCATCACTAAAGTAAATGTAACCGAATTGCGGTCACTGTCACCAAAGTGCTCACCTACCTCCAAATCTAACACCTGGCCTGGTTCATTACCCAGTACCAAATCCAATGTGGCCTTGCCTCTGAGATAATGGGAAATCATCAGGGTCTAGGCCCGAAACGTCAGCTTTTGTGCTCCTGAGATGCTGCTTGGCCTGCTGTGTTCATCCAGCCTCACATTTTATTATCTTGGCCTTGCCTCTTGTTGGCCTATCTACGTACTGTGTCAGGAAACCCTCCTGCATACATTGGGCAAAAACTGACCCATCCAAAGTGCTCGAACTATAGACTTTCAAGTCAATATTTGGAAAGTTGAAGTCCCCCATAACAACTACCCTGTTACTTTCGCTCTTATCCAGAATCATCTTTGCAATCCTTTCCTCTACATCTCTGGAACTTTTCAGTGGCCTATAGAAAACTCTCAATGGAGTGACATCTCCTTTCCTGTTTCCACCCTCAGCCCATACTACCTCAGTAGATGAGTCCTCATCAAATGTCCCTTCTGCCACTGTAATACTGTTCTTGACTAATAATGACACACCTCCCCCTCTTTTACCACCTTCCCTGATCTTGCTGAAACATTTAAACCCTGGAACCTGTAACAGCCATTCCTGTCCCTGCTGTATCCACGTCTCCGAGATGGCCACAACATCGAAGTCCCAGGTACCAACCCATGCTGCGAGTTCACCCACCTTATTCCGGATGCTTCTGGCGTTGAAGTAGACACACTTCCATCCACCTTCCTGCCTGCCGGCACACTCCTGCGACCTTGCAACCTTATTCATGACCTCACTACTCTCAACCTCCTGTACACTAGAGCTACAATTCGGGTCCCCATCCCCCTGCTGAATTAGTTTAAACTCTCCCAAAGAGCATTAGCAAATTTCGCCCCCCAGGATATTGGTACCCCTCTGGTTCAGGTGTAGACCATCCTGTTTTTAGAGGTCCCACCTACCCCAGAATGAGCCCCAATTATCCAGGTATCTGAATCCTTCCCTCCTGCACCATCCCTGCAGCCACATGTTCAACTGCTCTCTCTCCCTATTCCTTACCTCGCGAGCACGTGGCACAGGTAACAAACCAGAGATAACAACTCAGTTTTTTACAGCTCTAGCTCCCACCCTTGCTCCTTGAATTTCTGCCTTACATCCCCATCCCTTTTCCTACCTATGTCATTGGTGCCTATGTGGACCACAACTTGGGGCTGCTCCCCCTCCCCCTTAAGGATCCTGAAAACACGATCTGAGACATCACAGACCCTGTCACTTGGGAGGCAACACACCAACCGCGATTCTCTCTCGCTCCCAGAGAAAATTATTGACCAGTTGTGATGATTGACATACTTAGGCATCCACTGGCCAGATGTGTGGCTGGGATCTTCTCTTTCGCAATGTGACAATGATATCAGACAGCTACCTTCAGACAGGATCTATTCAAAATTATTTTTGAGGATTGAGCTTGAGCCTCTGTCACATCACCTGGATACGACATTCCCACTGACAGGAAGTGAGTTGAGGTGATCACAGAGTGAGGAAGATTTTCGGCTGAGTTCAGACATTGCTGGGCTCATGGTGTCATCATATAAGACAGCGTGGGGACACTGAGCCTGCACTGGCTTCTTGACCACTCTCTGCTCTTTCCCAATATCTCTCTGTAGCTATTTCTTTTCAGCATTTCTCCAGCTCTTTTTTTTAAAGTTCCCATTGAAGCACTTTCCATCTCCCCATCAGGCAGTGTATTCCCAATCACAATGACCCAGAGTATCCAGGAGACATCTCCTCTGGTTCACCTGCCTAACCCCTGCAATCTGTGTCCCTCTGCTCACCAACCCCCTTTGCCCCTGGAAACAGTTGTCCTCAAAATGCTCAATGAGAATCTGCCTGCAATTCTGGTCTGGGAGCATTCCTGCAGGAGCAATCTCACACATTGACTGCCACTGAAGCCTGATCTCACTGTTGCAAAAGCCTAGGCTCCCATCTGTCTTTCCAATGGCCTTTTCTCTTGTCTCAGCAGCACAGATACATTCTGTTTTTCTGTATAGCATACTCAGCTTTCTGTCCCTCAGCCCCCAAGAAATTTGCACCATTCACTGCCTCTGCTCATTGTTTTTTTACTAAAATGTACACTTCCTCCATTTCATCCACTCTGCACCTCCTTGTCTGACAAGTTCCCTCTTACCAAAGTCCATTCCCCTCCCCCACCCTGATTCCTTCCCACTTTTCCAAGTCTTGAATCCTCTGTAATGTTTGAGATGATATGTTCTGTTTATCCACATCCCAGTGAGTAATTTACGTCAATGAAAGCCAAACAGCAAGGGTGTATGGGGGAGGTGAAACAGTGGGGTAGGCTGAGGACTGTAGGGTAGAGGAGCCAATATCATCGTCAAATGTCTCTAACTACTTCCTAACCATGTCTTTGAAGGAACTAAATTCCTCTTTCTAATGTTGTCTAGTGGAATGGAGCTGTTTGATGGATTTCTCAGTGGACTGTGGGGAGCTCATACTGGAGGGTCTCAGCACTCTGAGATGTACAATCACAGGACTCAGGACGGTAAATACACAGTTATTCACCTGGGCTTCACTTTTCAAACTGTCCCAGCAATACCAAATCACATCACAGTCAGCAAGCTCATTCATGGAACAGAATGTGCAGGAACTGTGCAGGGAGATGGACTGACTGGGTGGGATCAATGAGAGGGTGGAGAGTGTGCCATGTTTTAAACATATCCTTTTGATTTTATGCCAGGGCCAAGTTTACTATGTCCGAGTGTCAGCTGCCAATATGAAGGGCTGGGGTTGCCCACAGGCTGCCAGGCCAGCCTTCGCTGTCCCATCCAGTAAGTGAATCCTTGAAATCATAATGAACAAGGTTTATTCTTAGTTTCTGAAAAAATATAATCCTTTACACATTTAAAATGCACTTCCTTTATAAAGCACTTCAAATGCGCAGTGAACATTAATTGAATGACTCTGTGTCCAGCCCATGTCAAATGAAGCAATAAAAGCAGAGGACAGTAGGAACTGCCGATGCTGGAGAGACTGTGATAACAAGGTGTGGAGCTAGATGAACACAGCAGGCCAAGCACATCAGAGGAGCAGGAAGAATGACATTTCGGGTCGAGACCCTTCTTTAGAAATGGGGGAGGGGAAGGGGACTCTGAAATAAATAGGGAGAGAGGGGGAGGCGGATAGAAGATGGATAAAGGAGAAGACAGGTGGAGAGGAGACAGACAGGTCATGAAGGCGGGGGTGGAGCCAGTAAACGTGAATGTAGGTGAGGAGTTAGGTAGGGGATAGGTCGGTCCAGGGAGGATGAACAGGTCAAGGGGACGGGATGAAGTTAGAAGGTAGGAGATGTGGGCGGGGCTTGAGGTGGGAGAAATGGTTAGGGAGGTGGGGATGAGCTGGGCTGGATTCACTTGCAGTTAGGGAAGGGGAGATTTTGAAGCTTGTGAAGTCCACATTGATACCATTGGGCTGCAGGGTTCCCAAGCGAAATATGAGATGCTGTTCCTACAGCTTTCACGTCCTTTCATTGCGACAATGCAGGAGGCCTAGGATGGACATGTTGTCCGAGGAGTGGGAGAGGGAGTTGAAGTGGTTTGCAACTGGGAGGTGTAGGTGTTTGTTGCGGACCAAGCGTAGGTGTTCCGTAAAGCATTCCCCAAGCCTCCACTTGGTTTCCCTGATGTAGAGGAGGCCACAACAGGAACAGCGGATACAGTATACCACATTAGCAGACATGCAAGTGAACATCTGTTTGATGTGGAAGGTCTTCTTTGGGCTTGGGATAGGGGTGAGGAGTAGGGGCAGGTGTAGCACTTCCTGCGGTTGCAGGGAAAGGTCCCAGGGGTGGTGGGGCTGGACCGGAGTGTGGAGCGGGCAAGGGAGTTACAGAGAGAGCTGTCCCTCCGGAAAGCAGATAAGGGTGGGGAGGAAAAAATGTCTTTGGTGGTGGGGTCAGATCGCAGATGGCAGAAGTATCGGAGGATGATGCGTTGGATTCGGAGGTTGGTGGGTTGGTATATGAGGACGAGGGGGATTCTGTTTTAGTTATTATTGCGGATGGGGGTGTGAGGGATGAGTTGCGGGAAATGCGAGAGACATGGTCGAGGGCATTTTCGACCACTGTGTAGAGGAAGTTGCTGTCCTTGAAAAATGAGGACATCAGGGATGTATGGGTGTGGAATGCTTCATCTCGGGAGAAGATGCGGTGGAGGTGAAGGAATTGGGAATGGGGGATGGCAGTGCAAGGCTATCAATGTGGACTTCACAAGCTTCAAAACCTCCCCTCCCCCGACTGCATCCCAAAACCAGCCCAGCTCGTTCCCGCCTCTCTAACCATTCCTCCCACCTCAAGCCCCGACCCCATCACCTACCCACTAACCTTATCCCACCTCCTTGACCTGTCCGTCCTCCCTGGACTGACCTATCCCTTCCCTAACTCCCCACCTACACACACCTTCACTGGCTCCAACCCTGCCTGTTTGACCTGTCTGTCTCCTCTCATCCTATCATCTCCTTTATCCATCTTCTATCCACCTTCTCCTTTGTCTCTATTTATTTCAGAATCCCCTTCCCCTCCCCCATTTCTGAAGAAGGGTCTCGATCCGAAATGTCAGCTTTCCTGTTCCTCTGATGTTGCTTGGCCCCCTGTGTTCATCCAGCTCTACACCTTGTTATCAATAAAAGCAGAAGTTGCTGGAAAACCTCAGCAGCCTGGCAGCATCTGTGATGAAAAGAATCAGAGTTAACGTTTGACCCGTCCTCAGTTCTGAGGAAGGGTCACCGGACCCGAAACATTAGTTCTGATTTTTTTCTTCACAGATGCTGCCAGGCCTGCTGATCTTTTCCAGCAATTTCTGTTTTGTTCCTGGTTTAGAGCATCCGCAGTTCTTTTGGTTTTTAATCAAATGAAGCAATATTGTCTGTAACGTGAGTTGTGGATTGCATGAACTGAGATGTGATTTTGTCAGTCAGATGATTAGTTCTCATTGTTTTGTCGTTCACTGCTCAGGTAACAGAGCAAAACTTTCCAAAACTAAAATTTGTTGCAATGGAATTTGGTCTAAAAGCATCAGAATGAAGACCAAGCAGGAATGTGAAGAAGACAGGGCTGTGTGCAGTGTTTGTACTTGCCCTTCTGGGGGTGTTGGGGTTATTGGAGAGGGGGGGGGGACACTGTGGAATACCCTTTCAACCTGCTTCTGTTTATTTTTGAGATTGGAAAGAGCTTGATGGAAGGGAGGCGAGGTTCAGGGATCAAACACAACAGCTGGAACTCTTGCTGAAGCGTGCGCGAGCGGAACATGAGAATTACAACAACAAAGGTCAGTGTGAGAGTATCAGTGTCCACTGAGAGGAAGTGTATCAGTGCCCAGTTAGTGTGAGAGTGTTAATGTGCAGTGAGTGTGAGTGTTTCACTGCCCAGCGAGTGTGAGGGCGTCAGTGCCCATGGAGTGTAACAGTATCAGCGCCCAGTGAGTGTGAGTGAACGCACACACAGACACACACATTCACAAACACACACACACACACATATACACACACACACATATAAACACACAGACACACACACACACCCCTCCACTCCCCACATACACCCTCCCCCCACACACACGTGTACACCCTTCCCCACACACACACCCCTCCCCCCACCACATGCATACATACACATACACACACATACCTCTCCATCCACACACACACAAACACCTGTTCCTCTCCCATACACAGCCCTCCCCTCAGCCCCGCTCCCCCCCCACACACACACACACACGAAGCCCTGACGTACGCACACAGACATACACACACACACACACACACACACACACACACACACACACACACACACACACACCAACAGACATGACACAATTGGACATCAAGACACAGGCATGCACAGAGTCACAGACACATTTGTCGATGCAGACAGACACATACGCACAGGCCCTCACTCACAGACATGCTAGTTGCCTCGTGGTATTGTCACTAGACTGTTAACCCAGAATATGAGCTAATGGTCTGGGCACCAAGCTCAAATCCTGCCATGGCAGAGGATGGAATTTGAATTCAGTAAGGAATCTGGAATTAAGAATCTGCTGGTGACCATTGTTGACTATGTAAAACCCATCAGGTTCATTATATCCTTTAGGAAAGGTATCTGCCATCCTTACCTGATTTAGCATACACGTGACTCCAGACCCACAGCAATGTGATTGACTTTCGCCTGTTGCCTAAACAAGTAGATATGCTGGCCCGTCCTGAGAGTAAAGAAAACAAAAACATATGCACACACAAACATTCTTGAACTAATTAGCTGAGGAACAAATCTGGTTCCTTTTTTGGTAAATGAGGAGGAGTTAATTGTTGGACAGAGCACTCAGCTGACATTAATTCCACAAGGCTTTCTTCTATAACCTCTTCTATCAGGCAGAAGATACAGAAGCTTGACCACACACACCAACAGGTTCAAGAACCGTTTGTCCCCTGCTGTTATTAGGCTGCTGAATGAACTTTCTAACATCAAAGAATGTTGATTTTGCTTTGTGCAGTTGTAATCTGTATGCCTTGCTCTGTCTATGATCTGTATTCCCTTTTTTGCTGTGATTCACCCCTATTGCCCACAAACAAAGCTCTTTGCTGTACTTAGATACATGTGACTACAACAAAGCAAATCTCAATCCCACACTTTTACAAAAACATGTTTCTTTTCTCTTTTAGAAAGCATGAAGTTTCAGAATTCCTGCCGAAAGCCGTCAGTGTCACGAAGTCTGAAACATCTCTTTCATTCCTCCAGCAAGTTTGTGAAAACATTAAAAAGGTTTCTGTCCATAATCATTGGGTAAAATGACGAGGCAGAGGGGAGTGCAAAGAAAATCTCTAAGCCAAACTCAAAGCACTAGGAATGGAACAGGCCCAACCCCATTCCTCTGACCGTCACTTCCCAACCCCCTTCCCTGACTTTCACCCTCCTAACCCCTTCCCCATCCCCCGACAGACCCATTCCACCTTCACTGACCCCTGCCCCATCCGCCTGACAGGCCCAATCCACCTTCACAGCCATCTATCCCCATCCCCCAGAGAGGACAGATTCTAATGGTGGGGGGAGTGAGTCAAGGTTTGGAGGGGTCTGTGAACATTTGACACTCTCTGACCACTATCTCTCTCCTGTCTTTCCAAGAGGAATGTACATAGCTGTCATCTTCCACCATAAGGGCAATGTCCTGGTCACAAACGAAGATCAGATCCCAATGATGGAAATAGACGATTCCTGTTCTGGATTGTTGACGCAGGACTTCCTCTGGTTCTCAAAGGTCTGTCCAAACTTACTCATCTTCACTCAATAGCACATCATTTACATCAGCCCTGTGAGGTCTCTAACTGGACCAACAATCTTGATGGAAATTCTCAGAGAGCTTACTGAGGGAGCGCCACACTGACAGAGGGTCAGTGCTGAGGGAGCGCCACACTGTCAGAGGGTCAGTGCTGAGGAAGTGTGGCACTGTTGGAGGGTCAGTGCTGAGGGAGTGCCGCACTGTCGGAGGGTCAGTGCTGAGGGAGTGGGCACTGTCGGAGGGTCAGTGCTGAGGGAGCGCCGCACTGTCGGAGGGTCAGTGCTGAGGAAGTGTGGCATTGTTGGAGGGTCAGTGCTGAGGGAGTGTGGCATTGTTGGAGGGTCAGTGCTGAGGGAGCGCCGCACTGTCGGAGGGTCAGTGCTGAGGAAGTGTGGCATTGTTGGAGGGTCAGTGCTGAGGGAGCGCCGCCCTGTCGGAGGGTCAGTGCTGAGGAAGTGTGGCATTGTTGGAGGGTCAGTGCTGAGGAAGTGTGGCATTGTTGGAGGGTCAGCGCTGAGGGAGTCCTTACTGTCCTGCCATTTATTGAGTTTTGTACCATACTCACGCCTATCAGGATTAAATTCTATCTGCCACTAGTCTGCCCATCTGACTCATCCGTTTATATCCTCCTGTAACTTAATAATTTCTTCCTCACTCTTGCCCATCCAGCCAATCTTTGTGTCACCACAATCTTACTTACCATCTCCCCATATTCTCAACTATACCGTTTATATATCACTGTCTTCTGTGTACATGCATCAGCCAATGTGGTACCCCACTGGACTCCAGTCTCCAGTCATACTTCCATCACCACCATCTGTCTCCCGTCACTAAGCCAATTTTGGATCCAACTTGTAAAGTACCCCTGAATCCCAAATGCTTTTACCTTTTTTTTATCAGTTTCCCATGTGGGATCTTGTCAAAACTGCCTTGCTGAAATCCTTGTAAATTACATCAACTACGTTACCCTCATCTATAGGCTTACCTCTGAAAAAGCCATGTTGACTGTCTCTGATCAAACCATGCCTCTCCAAGTGGAGATCAATTCTTTCCTTCAGAATTTTCTCTGACAGTTTCCCTACCAATGACGTGAGACCCATTGGTCTATAATTCCCTGGTTTATCTGTACCTCCCTTCTTGAAAAGTGAAGCCACATTAGTTGTCATCCAGTCCTTTGGTATCTTCTCTGTGGCCAGAGAGGAATTGAAGATTTGG
The DNA here is from genome assembly GCF_030684315.1 of Stegostoma tigrinum. Taxonomy (NCBI): domain Eukaryota; kingdom Metazoa; phylum Chordata; class Chondrichthyes; order Orectolobiformes; family Stegostomatidae; genus Stegostoma; species Stegostoma tigrinum. The sequence continues at coordinate 7,469,775 of NC_081375.1, forward strand.
GTAAAGCCCTCAAATTTCCTCCCTTGTCTCTCACAACAGCCTGAGATACAACACATCCGGACCTAGGGATTTGTCCCAAGCAAAGACAAATGTGAAGTACTCATTTAGCACCACAATGTCCTGTGGTTTCACACACAGATTGCCCCATTGGTCCCTAGTCAGTCCTCCTCTTTCCCTGGTCACTCTCCTCCACTTGATAACTTGTAGAACGTCTTGGAATTCTCCCAAATCATGCCTGCCACTGTACTCCTGTAGCACCTCCGTTGTTCTGTTCCCTTTATACTCGTTCCTATTTTTAAAGTACTGACCTGCCAGTCTTCTCTGAACTTGTTTTTATGCCCTCATGGGACATGAAGGCCACTGGCTGGATCAGCAGTTATTGCCTGTGCATGGTTGCCCTTGAGAAGGTGGGGGTGAGCTGCCTTCTCAAACTGCTGCAGTCCACCTGCTATGAGTTGACCCACAGTGCCCTTAGAGAGGGAATTCCAGGATTTTGACCCAGCGACACTGAAGGAATGGTGATCTATTTCCAACTCAGGATGGTGAGTGTTTTGGAGGGGAACTCAAAGGTTGTGGTGTTCCCATGTATCTGCTGCTCTTGTCCTTCTAGACAGAAGTGGAGGGTTTGGAAGGTGCTGACTAAGGATCTCTGGTGAATTTCTGCAGTACATCTTTTAGATAGTACACACTGCTGCTACTGAGTGTCAACGGTGGAGGAGTAGATGCTAGGGGAAGTGGTGCCAATCAAGTGAGCTGCTTTGTCCAGGATGGTGTCAAGCTTCTTGAGTGTTGTTGAGGCTGCACTCATCCGTGCAAACAGAGAGTATTCCATCACATTCCTGACTTGTGCCCTGTAGATGGTGGACAGGCTTTGGAAAGTCAGGAGATCTGTTACTTGCTGCAGTATTCCTAGCTTTGACCTGCTCTTGTAATCACTGTGTTTAAATGGTGAGTGTTGATAATTGGGGATTTAGTGCTAGTAAGGCTATTGAATGTCAAGGGCAGTGGTTAGATTGTCTCTTATTGGTGATGGTCATTGCCTGGCATTTGTGTGGCATGAACATTACTTGCCATTTGTCAGCCTAAGCCTGGATATTGTCCAGATCTTGTTGCGTTTGAACACGGACTGCTTCAGTATCTCAGGGGTTGCATTTGGTGCTGAACATTGTGCAATCATCGGCGAACATTCCCACTTCTGACCTTATGATGGAGCGAAGGTCATTGATGAAGCAGCTGAAGATGTTTGGGCCTAGGCACTACCCTGAGGAATCCCTGCAGAGATGTCCTGGAGCTGAGATGACTGACCTCCAATCCCCTTAAATGAGTGGCGTAAAAGTGTTGATAGTATTCTAGCTGTGGTCTGACTAGTGCCCTGTATAGTTATAGCAGAATTTCCCTATATTTCATTTCCCTTCCCTCATCTGGCTGAATTTGTAACGCAGGCTTTTTGTAATTTATGGATGAAGACTTTGAAATCTCTCTCGTCTGTAATTTTCTGTAGTTTTTTCTCAAACTAAATAATATTTAGCTCTTGTATTCTTCCTGCCAAACTGCACAACCTCACAATTCCCCACATTGTTTACCATCTGCCAAGTTTTTTTGCCCAGTCAACTTGGCATGTCTATATCAAATCCTGCCACAGCAGATGGTGGAATTTGAATTTAATAAATGTCTGGAATTAAGAATCTAATGATGACCGTGAATCCATTGTCGATTGTTGGAAAAACCCATCTGGTTCACTAATGCCCTCTAGGGAAGGAAACTGCCATCCTTACCTGGTCTGGTCTACATGTGATGCCCTCATCCCATGAATGAGTAAAGGAAAAACATCCCTCTACAGATTCTTTATCACCACGGCGTCCGCAGTTCTTTCAGTTTTTATATACTCTTTATGTTGTCTTCCCCACTTGACTTCTCACCTGTTGTGTCATTCGTGGACTCTTGTAGTTTAAGAAGGCAGATCACTGCAACCTTCTGAAGGCCAGTGAGGAATGGGCAATAAATGCTGGGCAGCCACATCTAACAAATGAAAAACGTTTGTAAATAATTGTGGGCCCAGCACTGATTCTTGTAGCACCTAGTTTCAGGTTGCCATCCTGAAAATGTGCCCTCCCCCCCCAAACTGTGCCCCCTCCCCCCATTTTGGAGACAGCTCTCTGGTTATAAAGTGCAGAGCTGCTTTATCTGCTGTAGTCTGCTGTAGTCATAAATGATTTGAACATTAACAGAGTGGAATTTTTTAATGATTGTGTGGACTGCTGGTTCCCGCCAGGGCACTGTGATCGATTGCAAAGTGATGCGAGGCCTTGAGTAACCAGAGAGAGACAAATTCTGATGTCAGGGGAGGGAGATGAGAGTGCACCATGAGTTATGCCTGAAAGTATGGTCGGCGCAGATCCAGTAGGAATCTTCACAAGGGAAATAGATGAAGGACAGAAAAGTGCACAGTGATGAGGCAAAGAGCAAGGGGAGTGGGATTAAATAGACTGCTCTTTCATAGAACCAATACACATACAGTGGACTGACTGGCCTTCATTGGCATTGTCTGATGCTCTGACATTGCTATACCTTACCACAAGGGTTTCCATTCAGGGCAAACTGCTGCAGAACCTTTAACAGCAATCAACCTGTCTCTTTCTTCCAGCTATCTTGCGCATGGGAAGAAGTCAGATGGCTGCGACAGAATCGAGCCATTTCCACATCACCCTCCTCAGGTCTGCAATCAAGGCACAAGATGCTGAATGCAGCAGCTCAGTTACAGGTCAGTAAACATGGGACAGAGGAAAGAACAACCATTAACATCAGCTCATCTGACAATATCATGCAACATTACCCAAGCCATTCCAGTCCTCAGAGTATTTAATGGGGACAGAGCTTTACTCCAAGTCTGCAAGCATACTGATCATTTTCTAAATCTGTGCTGAGATCACAACGTGTACAATCAAGAACGAAGGACGCAGTAATGACCACACTGGACAGAGGCTTCCAGTCACAAAAATAACTTTGACCATCACCCTCTGCCTCTACCAATTTTTGATCTAATTTGCCAAGTTGCCTGGATACAGTGGGCTCTTACTGTTTTAGCCAGTTTCCAATGTGAGACCTTGTTAAAAGGCTTCCTGAAGTGTGCCTAGACTATATCATTGCACTACCCTCATCCACACCCCTAGACATCTCCACAGAAAACTCACTCAAGCTTGTCAGACATGATCTCCCTGACAAAGTTCTGTGAATACTTTTGTTTAATCTATGCCACCCCCAAGCAGAGATTAATTCTTTCCCTCAGAATTTTTACCAATAGTTTGCCCACTACTGATGTCACTTTCACTGGCCTATAGTTTTCCTGGTTTGTCCCTACCATCCTTCTTGAATAATGGAACCACATTATCTGTTTTGCAGTCTCCTGGCACCTCTCCTGTGCCGAAAGAGGATTTGAAATATAACGTTGAGCCTTTGCCTCCTACACAGCCTCAGATACATTTTGTCTGAGCCTGGAGATTTATCCTCTTTCAAGCCACTAAAATTGTTCCTGCCTCCTCTCTCTCTCAAAGCTAATTCAGTCAGGTGTATCACTGCTCCCTCCCTGATATCTATACCTACATCATTCTCCTCTACAGTGAATACTGAAGCAAAGCACTCATTTAAAACTTCACCTGCAACTTCCAACTCCTCCCACAGGTTGCCACTTTGGTCCCTAACGAACCCTACTATTTCCCCGGTGATTTCCTTGCCCCAAAAATATTTTAAAAATTGGGATTTTCTTCAAAGTTACCCACAGTGATTTTTCATGTCCCCTCTTTGCTCTCCTAACTTCTTTCTTAAGCATTCCCCGCACTTACCCCAATCGGATATCTACTTGTTCTCAGCCATCTGTGTCTGATGTAAGCTTCCTTCATTTTCCTTATCTGATTCTGTCCATCCCTTGAGATCCAGGGTTCTCTGAACTAGTTGGTCCCACCCTTCACCTTTACAGGGAAATGTTACCCTACCCTCTCACCATTCTCCTTTTCAATGCCTCCCACTGCTCTGATGGGGATTTCCCTACAGGGTAATCTGCTCCCAGTTTACTTTGGTCAGATTCTGTTTTATGTTATTAAAACCAGCTTTCCCTCATTTCTGACCCCTTATTTTGGGTCCATCTTTGTCCTTGTCAATAATTCCCTTAAATCTTACTAAATTACAGTCTCTATCACTGATATGTTCTCCACTGCCTCATCTATCACTTACCCGGCTTCATTCTCTAAAATAAGGTCCAGTACCATTCCCTGTCGTAGGACTTTCTAATTGCTGCTCAATAAGATGCCTCCTGTATATATTTCAGGAACTCTGCTCTGTCTAGGCCTTCCGCACTATATCTATTCCAGTTAGTATTAGGGAAATCATCCCCAGCTATTATTATGTGATTATTTTTAAACCTCTCTGAGAATTGCCACATACCTGCTGCTCTGTATTTCCCTGACTGTGTGGGTGTCTATCATACACCCCAAACTATGTGACTGCGCCTTTTCCTTTGTAATAGTTACCCATCCTGCCTCAATGGAAGCCTGTTCTAAAACATCATTCCTCCTTATTGCTGCATTTATTACCTTGATTAATATTGCGACATCACCTTCCCATTTATCCTGGAATATTGGGCTTCCAGCCCTGTCCTTCCATCAGCCATGTCTCTCTGACAACAATAACATCCTAATCCTCAGGTATCAGTCAGGACCCTCAACTCACCTGCTTTACACATTAGACACCTTGCATTAAATAAATGCCATTCAACCTTACCATAGCCCCTTGCACCTTGACTGTATATGCCCTGCCTTCTGCACTGACTTGGCCTTTCTTCTACGTTTGCCTGTGCATCACTCCCTATTTCACCCCCACTCTGTATCCCGTCCCCTTACCAAATTAGTGTAAACCCTCAGTTACAGCAAGAGCAAACCTCCCCACAAGAATATGGGTCCCTCGCAGTTCAGCTGCAATCCCACTGACCTGTGCATGTCCCACCTTCCCAGACCAGCGATTCAGGAATCTGAAGCCCTCCAATGTACACCAACTCCTTAGCCATGTCTTCATCTCGTCCATTTGCCTGTGCAGCGCAATCATTAGCACATGGAACTGGATATAGTCCAGAGATTACAGCCTTTGAGGTCCTGCTTTTCAGTCTGCGACCTCACTCCCTAAATTGTTGTGGCAGGGCCTCAATCCTCTTTCCACTTGTGTCACTGGTACCAATGTGAACCCTAACCTTTGTCCACACCTTACAGAATGCCCTGTGGTGTTCAATGATATCCATGGCTCTAGTCTCTCAGGGAGCTAGCGCAGCATCCTGGGGTCACATTGCGCCTGTGGAAATGCCTGCCTGTGTTGCTCTCTGTTAAATTTCCTCTCACTCTGATTTCTCTCCACATGTGCTTCCAGACCTGCTGAGCTTCTCCAGCAATTTCTGTTTTTGTTTCTGATGTCCAGCATCAACAGTTCTTTTGGGTTTTTTACCAAATTGTTCTCCCTGTCTTTCATCTCACCCCTTATTCACTGAGCTCTGTCTGCACTCTTCAGAAGATCCATAACTCTCCCCATCACTCTTTTTGGGTGAGCTACTCTGGAGCTTTCTTCACTCCCCACCTGCCTCCCTTCTTCTGATTGATGGTTAGGCATAGGCAGAGCTTTACTCTGTACTTAAACTGTTATGACAGGTGTATGACAGGGCACAGAACTAAGTGTCTGCATTTTGCAAGAGACTTGGTGAATCTCCAGGTGGATAACGAGCATACTGGCTGCTGTGATAGTGTTCTGACTGGGTGCTCGGAGTTATTAAGGAGTCATCTGACTGCGGCTCAACACCATACTGTCCTCTTGCAGACATTGCTTGGCACCCAGAACCTGGGCAGAGTTTATTATGAGCCCATCAAGGATCGACACGGGAATGTGCTGTTGGTGACAGTGCGGGAGCTCGAGACTCAGTGCTCCTTCGTCGCTGGCAAGTGGATACAAATCGCCAAGTTTCAGAACCAAAGGAAGTCAATGTCCATTCTTGAGGAGCCAACAGCACTTGATGTGTTACTCATAACAATCCAGGTTTGTACCAACCCTGCAGTGCAGAGGAAACTTTGGTCTATATCTGACCTCGTGCTGTCCCTATATTGTGAGTATTTGATGGGCAACATTGTAGATGGAACCTTGCTGTGTATCTAACTCCATGCTGTCCATGTGCATAGGAGCAGGCCAGCCTGGCATAAGATGATGAGGTGCTGCCTGATGTGTAATATATTCTATGCTCTCTACTATTATTTCTAACTGCAGTGTCCTGGCTGGGTTTCAGCCTTGACCTTACAACTTACTTTCTCCTAAGATATTTTGTAATTTTGAGTGGGTATTTGCTGAGTCGTGTTTTACTGTATCCACAATGCCAAGCAAAAGAATGAGCTCAAAACACTGACATTTGCTGTGCTGGTCCCTTGCAGGATGTGCTGTCCTATTCCAAGAGGAGTCAAAGGGGACTGAGCCCTGGGCTATATTTAGGTTATTTGAAGCTGTGCAGTTCTGTGGATCAGATCAAGGTGCTGGTTCCATCCAGGATGCCCAACATGCTCTGCCACATAAAGGTGTGTGACAACAGCAATGTTTCCAGGTAGGACATCCTTCCTGACCTTCCATCAGAAAGACACCACCTGTCCTCACATCAATCTATGATGCTGACTATACATTCATTCTCCAATTCCTACCTGTCTGTACAGGGTCAAAGCTCCTAGAATCTGATTTTCACTTGCAATGCCATCCCTGTGATTTCTGCACTGATTTGCTCTTCATTTCTATTTTATAATCACTGATTCAGGGGGGCAGTGGTATTATCACAGGGGTAATTGGGGAAACAATGGCCCATTGGTTTTATTATTGGACTGTTAATCCAGAGATCCAGATAACATTCCAGGCACCTGGGTTCGAATCCTGCCACAGCAGATGGTGGAATTTGAATTCAATAAATATCTGGAGTTAAGAATCTAATGATGACTATGAATCCACTGCTGATTAATGGAAAAGCCCATCTGGCTCACTAATGCCCCTTAGGGAAGGAATCCGCTATCCTTACCTGGTCTGGCCTACACGTGACTTTAGACCCATAGCAATGTGGTTGATCTTAACTGCCTTCTAGGGATGGGCGATAAATGCTGCCTAGTTAGTGATGCCCTCATCCGGTGAATGAATAAAGAAAAGAAAATGATCCAGAGGCCCAGGCTAAAGCTCTGGGAATTTGAGTTCAAATCACCCCAAAATCTGGCACAATTTAATTTCAATCAATAAATTTGGCATTCAAAACTAGTCATTAGTGATAATGACTAGAAATCACTGTGGATTGTTATAAAAATCCATCTGGCTCCCTGAAGTCCTTCAGGGAAGGAAATCTGCCATCCTATCTGATCTGGCCTATATGTGACTCCAGTTCTGGGCTCCTTGCTTTTAGAAAGATGTTGTTTAACTTGAAAGCTTTCAGAAAAGACTTATAAGGATGTTGCCAGGATTGGAGGGTTTGAGCTATAGGGAGAGGCTGGATGGGTTGGGGCTATTTACCCGAGTGCATCAGATGCTGAGGGGTGACTTTGTGGAGGCTTGTAAAATCATGAGGGGCGTGGATAGAGTGAATAACCAAGGTCTTTTCCCCAGGGTAGGGGAGTCCAAAACTAGATGGGATAGGTTTAAGGTGAGAAGGGAAGATTTCGAATGTACCTGGAGAAACTTTTTTTCACGCAGAGGCCGGTGTATGTATGGAATGAGCTGCCAGAGGAAGTCGTGGAGGCTGGTACAATTACAACTTTTAAAAAGCATCTGAGTGGATATATGGGTAAGAAGGATTTAGACAAATATGGGCCAAATACTGGCAAATGGGACTGGATCCGATTGGGATATCCGGTTGGCGTGGTCAGGTTGGACCGAAGGGTCTGTTTCCATGCTGTATGAATCCATGAATTCAGACCCACAGCAAAGTGGTTGACGCTTAGTTGCCCTCTGGTATGGCCAAGCCAGCTGTTCAATTCAAGAACGATTGGTGATGGGCAATAAATGCTGGCTTTACTAGTGACACACAGATCCCATCAAAGAGCATAGCAATGTCTGTAATATTGCCAATTGTTGACAATCTTTACTGAATACAATGGGAATTATTCCGGAACAATGTGGAGCAGAACATACTCCAGTTCTAACCAACTCATCACTGCTGGCAGTTGTTGACCAGGAACAGGATTACAGCATGCTGAATTTCAAGTGTAGAAATCAACGGAGGAATGAAGGGAGTGTGTGTGGATCCTGGGGATCTCCTGATCTCCTGGAGGGGAAGATCCACCCCACTGCTCCCTATTCAAGTTCCCTTTAGTTTATAATGGGTTTTATGTTTCTTTCATCAATCGTCCTCTGAAGATGAATACATTTTCTGCATTCAATGAAACTCAAATTGGTTCTTGTCCAAACCTGTTTATGTTGGGGACCTGAAATGGTATTATTGGCCTAATGATATAATTGCTGGACTGTCAATCCGGGAACCCAGATAATGTTCTGGGGACTTGGGTTTGAATCCTGCCATGGCAAATGGTGGAATGTGAATTCAATAAAAGAAATCTGGAATTGAGAGTCTAATGGTGATCATGAAACAATTGTTGGAAAAAAACATCTGGGTCACTCATGTCCTTTAGGGAAGGAAACTGCCATCCTTACCTGGTCTGGCCGACATGTGACTCCAGATCCACAGAAAAATAGTTGAATCTCAACTGCCCTCTGGGCATTTAGGGATGAGCAATAAATGCCGGCCTAGCCAGTGACGCCCTCATCCCATGAATGAATAAAGAATAATACAGATGTCTGTTAGAATTTTCACACTATCCTCAGAGTCTGAGTTGTCCAAACTGTCTGCAAATCACAGAATCGCAGGATTGTTACAGTGCAGAGGGAGGCCATTTGGCCCATTATGTCTGCACTGGCTTGTTAATTGAGCAATTTTGCCTTGTATTAAACTCCTGCTTTTTGCCCATATCCCTGTATAGTATTTTTTAGATTAGATTAGATTCCCTACAGTGTGGAAACAGGCCATTTGGCCCAACAAATCCACACTGCCTCTTGAAGCATCCCACCCAGACCCATCCCCCTAGAACCCACACACCCCTGAACACGACAGGCAATTTAGCATGGCCAATCCACCTAGCCTGCACATCTTTGGACTGTGGGAGGAAACCGGAGCACCTGGAGGAAACCCACAGAGATATATGGAAAATGCGCAAACTCTACACATACAGACGCCCTAGGCTGGAATTGAACCTGGGTCCCTGGCACTGTGAGGCTGCAGTGCTAACAACTGAGCCACCGTGCCGCCCAAACAATCTTGTTTCCAAACAATTACCCAATACCCCTCTTGAATGCTTCAATTGAACCTGCCTCCTCTACATTTCCATTCCAAACCCCAACTACTCACTGGGTGAAAAAGTATTTTTTCTTACTTCACCCTTGCTTCATTGCAGGTCACTTAATCTAAGCCCTCCTATTCTTGTTCCTTTTATAATCAGGAATGGTTTCTTCCTATCTACTCTATCCAACTCTCCCATGCTTTTGAAAAGCTTCATCAGATCTCTCTCTTAGCCTTTTTCTCTCCAAGGAGAACTGTCCCAACTACTTCCATCTACCCTCATAACTGAACTCTCTTAATTCCTGGCTTCCCTATTGTGAATCACTTATGCTCTCTCTCTCCAATGCAAGCACATCTTTACTATTATGTGATGCCCACAACTGTACACAATTCTCTAGTTGAGTCTAACAAGTGTCTTGTACAAGTTTAACATCACCGTCCTGCTCTTGTAAACTAAGTCCCTATTAATAAAACTGTTCCTTTCACCTCTCCTGCCACCTTCAGTGATCTGTGCATCACCTCACATGTCTCAACATTGATCCTCATCTGCCCCCTCTCTGCCCTCTCCAACTTGACAATGTCCTTTTGAAGTTCCACACTGCCCACCTCACAGTTTACAATTCTTACAAACTTAGTGCTATCCACAAACTTTGAAATCACGCCCTGAGCACCAAGATCCAGATCATTAATAGATAGCAGGCAAAGAAAAGATGCCATTACAAACTCCTGAGACAGAAGCCCTTCCTACAAACCTTCCCCCAGCCCAAAAAATATTTATTGACTATTATCCTGTTTCCTATCATTTAACCAATGTTGTATCCATGTTGCTACTGTCGTCCATATACCACAACCTATAACTTGCCTCACAAGCCTGTCATGTGGCACTGCATCAAACACCTTCTGAAAGTCTATGTACACCACATCAGCAATGTTAGCCTTATTGATCATCTCTGTCACCTCTTCAAAACCTCTAGTGAATTAGATAAACATGATTCGCCCTTTAGCAATCCATGCTAACTCTTCCTAATCAACCCATCATATTCCATGAGATTCCTAATTCTATCCTGAGTAATTGTTTGCAGAAGTTGCCTGACACCGCAGTTAAACTAACTGGCCTGTAATTGTTGGCATTATCCCTAGAACCTTTCTTCAACAAGGTGAAATATTTGTCATTTGTAAGACCACTGGCACCTCCTACCCATTTGGTCCCAGCCCAACATCCCCCTATCCTCAGCTGCAAACCCAAGGAAGACTGAAAGACTGGTGACAGCCCGAGTAATTTCTACACTCACTTCCTTCAAAACCTTTGGGGAGACCTCATCCTGTCCTGGTGCTTTGTTAACTTTAAATGCCAACAATCTATCCGAACTTCTTCCATATTAAATTGTATCCCTGCCTTCTCTTTCACCATGGCCTGAGTAACATTGCTCTTTAGTAAAAAAAAATTGAAATTTTGTTCTTCATCATTAAACATTTAAAAATGAAAAGTAAGGAAAGACTTCACCCTGCATCCCAGGGATTCCCACTACATACTGACGCCTGGGGTCCACCGGAACACACCAGGCCGCTAATGCCATCTCCCATGGATGCCCAGTATAAAACATGCCCCTAACATCATCCTCTGGAGAGCCCAATAGAAACCATCTTCCAGTAGAATAGAATTTCTACAGTGGAAACAGACCACTTGGCTCAACAAGTTCAGCACTGACCCTCTGAAGAGCATCCCATCCCGACCCATCTCCCTACTCTATCCCTGTAACTCTGCAGTTTCCAAGGTTGGGCACCTAACCTGGACATTGCTGAACGCTATGGGTAATTTAGCATGGCTGATCCACCTAGCTTGGTCACTTTTGGGCTGTGGGAGGAAACCCGAGTACCTGTTGGAAGCCCACGCCATTGTAGAGGAATAAGTGAAAATGTTTCCTCTGGCAGAAGAAGATATTGAAGGTAGCCATAAAACAACAAGAGTGGCAGGTGAGGTTGGTTTAGCCCACTGAGATGTTGTACTTGGGACAAGAAAGGACAGTGGAGCGTGTCCAGCGGAGATTCACATGGATGATCCCTGGAATGGTTTAACGTATGATGAACAGCTAAGGATCCTGGGATTGTACTCATTAGAGTTTAGAAGGTTGAGGGGAGATCTAATAGAAACTTACAAGATCATGTATGGCTTAGAAAGGATGGATGCTGGGAAGTTGTTTCCATTAGGCGGGGAGACTAGGACTCGTGGGCACAGCCTTAGAATTAGAGGGGGTAAATTTAAAACTGAAATGAGGACACATTTCTTCAGCCAGAGAGTGGTGGGCCTGTGGAATTCATTGCCACAGAGCGCAGTGGAGGCCGGGACGTTAAATGTCTTCAAGGCAGAGATCAATAAATTCTTGACCTCACAAGGAATCAAGGGCTATGGGGAGAGTACAGGGGGATGGAGTTGAAATGCCCATCAGCCATGATTAAATGGCGGAGTGGACTCGATGGGCCACTCCTACGTCTTGTGGAAGTAGGTTCAAGAGGAGCTTCCAAAGTTTTTGAAGAAACAAGTAAATGGAAACATTGTAAAGTATATGGGGAGAGACCAAAGGTGTGAGCCTAAATGGACATCTCCTTCAAAGAGCCTGTATAAGTTTGAGGGGCAGAATGGCCTTGTCTTGTAATTCTATCAACCTTCAGTGATGTTGTTGGCTCATGAATGATTTTTTGGATGCAGAGAGGATTGGGAGTGGATGAAGAGGCTATCGGAACAGGAGGTGTCCAGTGCTGGGGAAAAGCCCCCACTTTTCTTCGAGCTGCAGGCAGCTGTGAGAGCCTTGTTCAAACACATCGAGCTCCCCCTGCACCAGGTAAACGATAGCAACCTCATTGACTGCAGAATCTCCACCACGCTGTCACAGCTGCCGCACAAACACACACAGCCCACAGATACAGGCAAAACCAGGGAAAATTCAATGTTACTACACATATACCCCACACCCCTCACTGTAACACACTGATATACCCCACACCCCTCACTGTAACACACTGAAATACCACACACCCCTCACTGTAACACACTGATATACCCCACACCCCTCACTGTAACACACTGATATACCCCACGCTCCTCACTGTAACACACTGATACACCCCACACCCCTCACTGTAACACACTGATATACCCCACACCCCTCACTGTAACACACTGATATACCCCACACCCCTCACTGTAACACCCTGATATACCCCACACCCCTCACTGTAACACACTGAAATACCACACACCCCTCACTGTAACACACTGATATACCCCACACCCCTCACTGTAACACACTGATATACCCCACGCTCCTCACTGTAACACACTGATACACCCCACACCCCTCACTGTAACACACTGATATACCCCACACCCCTCACTGTAACACACTGATATACCCCACACCCCTCACTGTAACACCCTGATATACCCCACACCCCTCACTGTAACACACTGATATACCCCACACCCCTCACTGTAACACACTGAAATACCACACACCCCTCACTGTAACACACTGATATACCCCACACCCCTCACTGTAACACACTGAAATACCACACACCCCACACTGTAACACACTGATATACCCCACACCCTTCACTGTAACACACTGATACACCCCACACCCCTCACTGTAACACACTGATATACCCCACACCCCTCACTGTAACACCCTGATATACCCCACACCCCTCACTGTAACACCCTGATATACCCCACACCCCTCACTGTAACACACTGATATACCCCACACCCCTCACTGTAACACCCTGATATACCCCACACCCCTCACTGTAACACACTGATATACCCCACACCCCTCACTGTAACACACTGATATACCCCACACCCCTCACTGTAACACACTGATATACCCCACACCCCTCACTGTAACACCCTGATATACCCCACACCCCTCACTGTAACACACTGATATACCCCACACCCTTCACTGTAACACACTGATATACCCCACACCCCTCACTGTAACACCCTGATATACCCCACACCCCTCACTGTAACACCCTGATATACCCCACACCCCTCACTGTAACACACTGATACACCCCACACCCCTCACTGTAACACACTGATAAACTCCACACCCCTCACTGTAACACCCTGATATACCCCACACCCCTCACTGTAACACCCTGATATACCCCACGCTCCTCACTGTAACACCCTGATATACCCCACACCCCTCACTGTAACACTCTGATATACCCCACAGCCCTCACTGTAACACACCGATATACCCCACACCCCTCACTGTAACACTCTGATATACCCCACACCCCTCACTGTAACACCCTGATATACCCCACACCCCACATTGTAACACCCTGATATACCCCACACCCCTCACTCTAACACTCTGATATACCCCACAGCCCTCACTGTAACACACCGATATACCCCACACCCCTCACTGTAACACACTGATATACCCCACACCCCTCACTGTAACACCCTGATATACCCCACGCTCCTCACTGTAACACCCTGATATACCCCACACCCCACATTGTAACACCCTGATATACCCCACAGCCCTCACTGTAACACCCTGATATACCCCACACCCCTCACTGTAACACACTGATATACCCCACACCCCTCACTGTAACACACTGAAATACCACACACCCCTCACTGTAACACACTGATATACCCCACACCCCTCACTGTAACACACTGAAATACCACACACCCCACACTGTAACACACTGATATACCCCACACCCTTCACTGTAACACACTGATACACCCCACACCCCTCACTGTAACACACTGATATACCCCACACCCCTCACTGTAACACCCTGATATACCCCACACCCCTCACTGTAACACCCTGATATACCCCACACCCCTCACTGTAACACACTGATATACCCCACACCCCTCACTGTAACACCCTGATATACCCCACACCCCTCACTGTAACACACTGATATACCCCACACCCCTCACTGTAACACACTGATATACCCCACACCCTTCACTGTAACACACTGATATACCCCACACCCCTCACTGTAACACACTGATATACCCCACACCCCTCACTGTAACACCCTGATATACCCCACACCCCTCACTGTAACACACTGATATACCCCACACCCTTCACTGTAACACACTGATATACCCCACACCCCTCACTGTAACACCCTGATATACCCCACACCCCTCACTGTAACACCCTGATATACCCCACACCCCTCACTGTAACACACTGATACACCCCACACCCCTCACTGTAACACACTGATAAACTCCACACCCCTCACTGTAACACCCTGATATACCCCACACCCCTCACTGTAACACCCTGATATACCCCACGCTCCTCACTGTAACACCCTGATATACCCCACACCCCTCACTGTAACACTCTGATATACCCCACAGCCCTCACTGTAACACACCGATATACCCCACACCCCTCACTGTAACACTCTGATATACCCCACACCCCTCACTGTAACACCCTGATATACCCCACACCCCACATTGTAACACCCTGATATACCCCACACCCCTCACTCTAACACTCTGATATACCCCACAGCCCTCACTGTAACACACCGATATACCCCACACCCCTCACTGTAACACACTGATATACCCCACACCCCTCACTGTAACACCCTGATATACCCCACGCTCCTCACTGTAACACCCTGATATACCCCACACCCCACATTGTAACACCCTGATATACCCCACAGCCCTCACTGTAACACCCTGATATACCCCACACCCCTCACTGTAACACCCTGAAATACCCCACACCCCTCACTGTAACACCCTGATATACCCCACAGCCCTCACTGTAACACCCTGATATACCTCACACCCCTCACTGTAACACCCTGAAATACCCCACACCCCTCACTGTAACACACTGATATACCCCACACCCCTCACTGTAACACACTGAAATACCACACACCCCACATTGTAACATTCTGATATACCTCACACCCCTCACTGTAACACACCGATGTACCCCACAGCTCTCACTGTAACACTCTGATATACCCCACACCCCTCACTGTAACACACTGATATACCCCACACCCCACATTGTAACACCCTGATATACCCCACAGCCCTCACTGTAACACCCTGATATACCCCACACCCCTCACTGTAACACCCTGAAATACCCCACACCCCTCACTGTAACACCCTGATATACCCCACAGCCCTCACTGTAACACCCTGATATACCCCATGCCCCTCACTGTAACACACTGATATATCCCACACCCCTCACTGTAACACACTGAAATACCACACACCCCACATTGTAACATTCTGATATACCCCACACCCCTCACTGTAACACACTGATATACCCCACACCCCTCACTGTAACACACTGATATACCCCACACCCCTCACTGTAACACACTGATATACCCCACGCTCCTCACTGTAACACACTGATACACCCCACACCCCTCACTGTAACACACTGATATACCCCACACCCCTCACTGTAACACACTGATATACCCCACACCCCTCACTGTAACACCCTGATATACCCCACACCCCTCACTGTAACACACTGATATACCCCACACCCCTCACTGTAACACACTGAAATACCACACACCCCTCACTGTAACACACTGATATACCCCACACCCCTCACTGTAACACACTGAAATACCACACACCCCACACTGTAACACACTGATATACCCCACACCCTTCACTGTAACACACTGATACACCCCACACCCCTCACTGTAACACACTGATATACCCCACACCCCTCACTGTAACACCCTGATATACCCCACACCCCTCACTGTAACACCCTGATATACCCCACACCCCTCACTGTAACACACTGATATACCCCACACCCCTCACTGTAACACCCTGATATACCCCACACCCCTCACTGTAACACACTGATATACCCCACACCCCTCACTGTAACACACTGATATACCCCACACCCTTCACTGTAACACACTGATATACCCCACACCCCTCACTGTAACACACTGATATACCCCACACCCCTCACTGTAACACCCTGATATACCCCACACCCCTCACTGTAACACACTGATATACCCCACACCCTTCACTGTAACACACTGATATACCCCACACCCCTCACTGTAACACCCTGATATACCCCACACCCCTCACTGTAACACCCTGATATACCCCACACCCCTCACTGTAACACCCTGATATACCCCACACCCCTCACTGTAACACACTGATACACCCCACACCCCTCACTGTAACACACTGATAAACTCCACACCCCTCACTGTAACACCCTGATATACCCCACACCCCTCACTGTAACACCCTGATATACCCCACGCTCCTCACTGTAACACCCTGATATACCCCACACCCCTCACTGTAACACTCTGATATACCCCACAGCCCTCACTGTAACACACCGATATACCCCACACCCCTCACTGTAACACTCTGATATACCCCACACCCCTCACTGTAACACCCTGATATACCCCACACCCCACATTGTAACACCCTGATATACCCCACACCCCTCACTCTAACACTCTGATATACCCCACAGCCCTCACTGTAACACACCGATATACCCCACACCCCTCACTGTAACACACTGATATACCCCACACCCCTCACTGTAACACCCTGATATACCCCACGCTCCTCACTGTAACACCCTGATATACCCCACACCCCACATTGTAACACCCTGATATACCCCACAGCCCTCACTGTAACACCCTGATATACCCCACACCCCTCACTGTAACACACTGATATACCCCACACCCCTCACTGTAACACACTGAAATACCACACACCCCTCACTGTAACACACTGATATACCCCACACCCCTCACTGTAACACACTGAAATACCACACACCCCACACTGTAACACACTGATATACCCCACACCCTTCACTGTAACACACTGATACACCCCACACCCCTCACTGTAACACACTGATATACCCCACACCCCTCACTGTAACACCCTGATATACCCCACACCCCTCACTGTAACACCCTGATATACCCCACACCCCTCACTGTAACACACTGATATACCCCACACCCCTCACTGTAACACCCTGATATACCCCACACCCCTCACTGTAACACACTGATATACCCCACACCCCTCACTGTAACACACTGATATACCCCACACCCTTCACTGTAACACACTGATATACCCCACACCCCTCACTGTAACACACTGATATACCCCACACCCCTCACTGTAACACCCTGATATACCCCACACCCCTCACTGTAACACACTGATATACCCCACACCCTTCACTGTAACACACTGATATACCCCACACCCCTCACTGTAACACCCTGATATACCCCACACCCCTCACTGTAACACCCTGATATACCCCACACCCCTCACTGTAACACACTGATACACCCCACACCCCTCACTGTAACACACTGATAAACTCCACACCCCTCACTGTAACACCCTGATATACCCCACACCCCTCACTGTAACACCCTGATATACCCCACGCTCCTCACTGTAACACCCTGATATACCCCACACCCCTCACTGTAACACTCTGATATACCCCACAGCCCTCACTGTAACACACCGATATACCCCACACCCCTCACTGTAACACTCTGATATACCCCACACCCCTCACTGTAACACCCTGATATACCCCACACCCCACATTGTAACACCCTGATATACCCCACACCCCTCACTCTAACACTCTGATATACCCCACAGCCCTCACTGTAACACACCGATATACCCCACACCCCTCACTGTAACACACTGATATACCCCACACCCCTCACTGTAACACCCTGATATACCCCACGCTCCTCACTGTAACACCCTGATATACCCCACACCCCACATTGTAACACCCTGATATACCCCACAGCCCTCACTGTAACACCCTGATATACCCCACACCCCTCACTGTAACACCCTGAAATACCCCACACCCCTCACTGTAACACCCTGATATACCCCACAGCCCTCACTGTAACACCCTGATATACCTCACACCCCTCACTGTAACACCCTGAAATACCCCACACCCCTCACTGTAACACACTGATATACCCCACACCCCTCACTGTAACACACTGAAATACCACACACCCCACATTGTAACATTCTGATATACCTCACACCCCTCACTGTAACACACCGATGTACCCCACAGCTCTCGCTGTAACACTCTGATATACCCCACACCCCTCACTGTAACACACTGATATACCCCACACCCCACATTGTAACACCCTGATATACCCCACAGCCCTCACTGTAACACCCTGATATACCCCACACCCCTCACTGTAACACCCTGAAATACCCCACACCCCTCACTGTAACACCCTGATATACCCCACAGCCCTCACTGTAACACCCTGATATACCCCATGCCCCTCACTGTAACACACTGATATATCCCACACCCCTCACTGTAACACACTGAAATACCACACACCCCACATTGTAACATTCTGATATACCCCACACCCCTCACTGTAACACACTGATATACCCCACACCCCTCACTGTAACACACTGATATACTCCACAGCCCTCACTGTAACACTTAGTCTGTGGGTATTTGTATGTATGTTGGGTGGTGTATGGGTCGCTGTTTCTCCGGGATGTTCTCCTGGTTTCTCCGTGCTGTGTTGTGATTGATAGGTGCGGCGGTTCCGTGTCTACACTCACGAGGTGCTGGAATTCAGTCACGACATTGCCTTCCTCCTGTTGCTACCATCTTCTGACTCGGTCTGTGCTGCTCCTGGACAAGGCAATCCCTTTCAGCACCGCAGCAACTTTCTCTACCTCCCGCTGCAGATGTTTGAAATCGGTGCGTGGAATTTTCTTTGTGAACTTTCACTAGTTGCTTCCTGCTGACTGCCCCGAGTTTGTTGTAACTGGGACTTCAAAAACTTATGTGAAAATTTCTTTTGTCGTAGCTGTGTTGGTGATTTATCCTGCTGTGGTTGACTTGTTTTCAAACGTTGCTACTGCACCAGTTTAGTCACACATTCTTGCTGCTCCCAGTACAAGATAGACACTGACATCAACTGTCCCTAGTACAGGCCAAAGAAAAACCTGGACGATCTGCAATGGCTGGAGAGTCAGAAACTGCCACAGAAATTGCTGGAAAAACATAGCAAGTCATGGAGTCATAGAGTCATACAGCACAGAAACAGAATCTCGATCCAACTTGACCATGTTGACCAAGTCTCCCAAACGAAATTAAACCAGTCCGATTTGCCTGCATATCTCTCTAAACCTTTCCTATTCACGCACCTGTCCAATGTCTTTAAAATGTTGTAACTGTACCGGCATCTATCACTTCCTCTAGCAGTTCATTCCATATACAAACCGTGCTCTGTGTCAGAAAGTTGTTCCTCGGGTCTCTATTAAATCCTTCCCCCTCACCTTAACACTATGGCCTCTCATTTTGAATTCCCCAAACAACTGTAGAGAGAAATCAGAGTTAATGCTTGGGCCCAGTAACCCTTGTTTGGAAATTATAGTAGCTCGGAAAATATCAGCATTTATGCGGAAGATAGGGTGGGAGAGAAGGGGAGGACTAAATGTTAGATGGAGATAGAGCCCAAAGAGAGAGAAAAACAGTTGGACAGACAAAGGAGTGGGTAAAGGTCAGCCTGGGAGAATGAATTGTATCAGAGATAATGGGAACTGCAGATGCTGGAGACTCCGATATAACAAAGTGTGGAGCTGGATGAACACAGCAGGTCAAGCAGCATCTTTGGAGCACAAAAGCTGACACTTTGGGCCTAGACCCTTCTTTAGAAATAGGCGAGGGGAAGGGTGTTCTGAAATAAATAGGGAGAGAGGGAGAGGCGGATCAAAGATGGATAGAGGAGAAGATAGGTGAAGAGGAGACAGACAGATCAAAGAGGCAGGGATGGATCCAGCAAAGGTGAGTGTAGGTGGGGAGCTAGGGAGGGGATAGGTCAGTCCAGGGAGGACGGACTGGTCAAGGGGGCAGGATGAAGCTGGTATGTAGGAAATGGGGGTGGGACTTGAGATGGGAGGAGGGGATATGTGGGAGGAAGGACATGTTAGGGAGGCGAAGACAAGCTGGGCTGGTTGTGAGATACGGTAGGGGGAGGGGAGATTTTGAAGCTTGTGACGTCCACATCGATACCATTGGGCTGCAGGGTTCCCAAATGGAATATGAGGTGCTGTTCCTGCAATCTTCGGTTGGGATCATTGTGGCACTGCGGGAGGCCCAGGATGGACATGTCGTCTGAGGAATTGGGAGGGGGGAGTTCAAATGGCTCGTGACTGAGTTGTTTAGTGCGAACCGAGCATGGGTGTTCCACAAAGTGGTCCCCAAGCCTCCGTTCGGTTTCCCTGATGTAGAGGAGGCCACAACATGAACAGCGGATACAGTATACCACATTGGCAGATGTGCAGGTGGACATCTGTTTGATGTGGAAAGTCTTCTTGGGGCCTGGGATGGGGGTGAGGGAGGTGGTGTGGGGGCAGGTGTAGCACTTCCTGCGGTTGCAGGGAAAAGTGCTGGGTGTGGTGGGGGTGGAGGGGACTGTAGAGTGGACAAGGAGGTCGCGGAGAGAGTGGTCCCTCCGGAAAGTAGATAAGAGTGGAGAGGGAAAAATGTCTTGGGTGGTGGGGTCAGATTGCAGATGGCGGAAGTGTCGGAGGAAGCTGCGTTGGATCCGGAGGATGGTGAGGTGGTAAGTGAGGACAAGGGAGATTCTGTTTTGGTTGTTTTTGCGGGGAGGGGGTGTGAGGGATGAGCTGCAGGAAATGCAGGAGACACAGTCAGGGGCGTCTCAACCACTGAGGGGAGGATGTTGTGGTCCTTGAAAAACGAAGACATCTGAGATGTACAAGAGTGGAATGCCTCATCCTGGGAACAGATGCAGCGGAAGCAAAGGAATTAGGGATGGGGATGGCATTTTTGCAGGAAGTTGGGTGGGAGGAGGCATATTCAAGGTAGCTGTGGGAGTCAGTGGGCTTGAAATAGATATCGGTTTCCAGGTGGAGGTGCTGTTCTTCCAGCTTACGCTGATGCACTGCAGCAAGTCTGAGACAAAGAAGTTGGCCAGGGTATAGGGTGGTGTGTCGAAGTGACAGGCAATTGAAAGGTTGGGATCATTTTTATAGACAGAGTATATACGAAGCTTTGTTTCACCAATTTGGAGGAGACTATGGGCTGACTGCAGGCTGACTAAATAGAGAACAGGCAGTCATACTGCAGTTGTTCAGTCTGAATCTCCCAGGAATTCTGTTGGTAGCCGGCCAGACTGACTGCCCCCAATACAGGCCATTCCAACTGCAATCTTTGAGTCTGACTGTACCTCATGAAGGCACTTTGTCTGTAGTGTCAGTATGACTGTCCCGATTACACATTCCTCCATTTGTTTTGAGCAGGCTCTTAGTCACATTTCGTTATTGTCTGACAGAACAGCCCAAATTGACAAGCTCCTGCTGAGGAAAACAGAAGCTGCTCCCCTTCTTTACTGGCCTCCACCCTCAGTTAGCCATTAACCACCTGTAAGTTCACCTCTAAACCACCCTGACTTGGAATTATATTGCTGGTCCTTCAGTGTCACTGAGTCAAAATCCTGAATCTCCCTCTCTCAGGGCATTGGGGTCTACCTACAGCACATGGACTGCAGCAGTTCAAGAAGGCAGCTCACCATCACCTTCTCAAGGCAACTCGAGACAGGCAGTAAGCCCTGGCTCAATTAGTGACACCATATACCCGAATCAATAAACAAAATGTAACTAGCAGTATAGATGAGGGAGAACTTGTGGATATAGTTTGGATTTTCAGGAAGTTTTTGATAAAGTCCCACATTGAGGTAACTGTGCAAATTAAAGAATGTAGGATTGATGGTAATATTCTGGCATTGATTGAGAACTGTTTTGCAGACAAGAAACAGAGAGTGGGAATAAATGGCCCATTCTCTGAGTGGAAAATGGTAACCAGTGGGGTACTGCAGGGATCAGAGCGTGGGCCCAGCTATTCACAATATAAATTGACTATAAGGATAAGGGAAACAAATGAAATATTTCCAAATTCAGTGAGAACAAAAAATTAGGTTGGAGTGAGAGTGATGCAGAAGAAGCAAAGAGCCTTCAGGATAGTTTAGATAAACTGTGAGTGAGCAAATACATGGTAGAGGCAGGATAATGTGCACAAGTGTGAAGTTGTCCACTTCAGTGGAAAAACAGAATGGCAGTGTTTTATTTAAATGGTGATAGATGAGGCAATATGGATGTTCTGTGGAACCTGGGTGTCCTTGTACATTGGTCACTGATACATGTGTGCAGGTACAGCAAGCTGTTAGAAAGGCAAATGGCATTTTGGCAACATTGCGAGAAGATTTGAGTTCAGGAGCAAGCAAAACTTGTTATAGCTGGACAGGGCCTTGATGAGACCACACTTGTTGTGTGCAGCTTTGGTCTGTTTACCTAAGAGAAGATAATACTTTGCCATGGAGGGAGCACAGCAAAGATTCACCGGGTTGATGGTATGAGGAGAGATTGTGTTGATTGGGCCTGTATTCACTGAAGTTTTGAAAAATGAGAAGGGATCTGATTGCAATGTATAAAATTTTGATGGAGCTGGACAGGCTTCTATTAGTTAGCTAACTTTTTATCCACGCTAACATGTTACCCCCAATACCATGTGTTTTATTATATAGCCTAAAGTGTGGCCTGATCAAACTCCTTCTGAACATTCAAAAATTACACGTACTACTTTCATTTTATTTGTTTTACTTGTTCACTCATCAAAGAAATTTAGTAAATTTGTCAGATGGGATTTACCTTTGATGATGCTCTGCTGATTCTTGAATCACAAGCTTTCAAAGTGCTGTTTCTTCATCAGGTGAAGTGGAGGGAAGTGCACAGGCACAGAATTTATAGGTGGAAAACTAATAGCAAGAAAATTCCCAGTAATTAAGAATGTCAAAAGATAAATACAAATGATGTGAGTAAAGTGGCAACAGCTAAATAGCAAGTGAAGGGATGACCTATGATACAATCAATTGAGGCAAAGAGATAATTACAAAAAATCAAAAATAAGATGGTGCTAGAGAATCCGATTGGAATACCAGGCCTCCAGGAATTCCATGGCGTGTCTCTGTTTGGATTGTGCGATTATGGATGTGATGTCTCAGTTGCATTCATGTCCCTTGTTGTCCTTGTGTAGTGAGACAAGGGAGAATCGGTCGTGTCTCTTGGTGGCTAGCTCGTGTTTGTGTATCTGTATTGTCGGTTTTCTTCCAGTTTGGCCTATTTGGTGTTTCTCACAGGCCTGGAATGGAATTTTGAATATTACGCCTGTTTTACCCCAAACTGGTAGAAAACTGACAATACAGATACACGAACACGAGCTAGCCACCAAGAGACACGACTAATTCTCACTTGTCTCACTACACACAGACAACGAATGAATTTGACATGAATTCGACTGGGACAACACATTAGTTGCACAAGCCAAAAAAAGACACACCAGGAAATTCCTGGAGGCCTGGTATTCCAACTGCAACTCCACCAACAAACACATTGAATTAGACCCCGTATACAAAACAAACACCCCAGCAAACAGGCCTATAAATAACAAGCGGGACAGGACACCGAAGTTTCACCGGAGGCACGCTGATGATATTTCCTCGCAGGGTGATGGAACGTTTGCAACCAAACACACTGGCTCAGCGAGCATGCCCACAACCTGAATAAAATAACATCATACACAGATTCAAAATTTCTCCAGCTCTCTTCATCGATAACCATCTTGGGGATACTTCTTCAATATGTTTCCCTTCTTGCTAATTTTATGAATGGTTGTATCATTGAGTGGTAACTACTTCCAAATGCAGGGGCCCCCTTTTGAGTTACAATGTACGTGGTATTAAACAGTACCACAGTAATGTTCATCAGGCTTCACGTTCAACTTATACTTCCCGCTGTTTACTTTTCCCAGGGTTCCCTTACCACAGACTCCCACACCACCTGGGTCTTAGCTCACCCTTTTTTCACATACACTAACTGTCCAAACATATTACAATTTCACCTAATCATACAGATGCTCAGGATGGGGTATCCATGTGTCATCCGATGGGCCCTTTCACTCAGGCCACCATTACTCCTCCCAGAATGCATATTCTTCCATTTCTGTAACATTTTGACATGATAACCAATCACACCTTTTACTTTGATTGTAATTCTTCGTAAATCCCTTTCACTAATACCACTTCCATCGTTTTAAAGTCAGTTTCGCTATGGATTTTGTGTCAGCGTTTTATCGCTTAAACTATGTTTTTCTGTTCTTCCAAACCACACTAATCCTTTTGACATGTAGGTGTCTGAGACCCGTTCTTCAGTGCATGTTTTTCACCGTTTCATCTTTTGTTACCTCTGAGGTAATATTCACTTTTGCACAAAACTATGTCACACGTTCTTGACTCCCACATGATCTTATCAAATGATCTACGAGGTTTTGCTTGTCTCTCCAAGTATGGTCCAGATGCCACAGGCAGTGGCTTGATCATCAATTTGATTTTTCTTAATAAGAAAGACAAGGGCACATATATCACCTAGAGAAAGCTATCCGTTTGGTGTTCTCATCTAAACTTCCTTTTTCCTAAAAAGCATTTTGACCTCAATTGCCATTTCAACCCATTATTTTAATTTTCTTTTCTTCTAATACCAGTCTCTACCCTTAATTACTTCATCTCATTCAATTTTGCAACTTAAGTATTATCACTATATCTAATTCCAGGGATTTTATTAAAAATTAATATAAATGTTGAAAAGCAGTGGACTCAGCACCAGTAGATAATAAGAACTGCCGATGTTGGAGTCAGAGATAACAGTGTGGAGCTGGAGGAACATAGCAGGCCAGGCAGCAGCAGAGGAGTAGGAAAGTTGATGTTTTGGGTTGGGATCCATTTTCAGAAAACGTCATCTTTCCTGCTCCTTGGACCCAGCATCAATCCTTGTGGCACACCGCTGGCATGGGTCTCCTATCTGAAAAGCAACACACCACCACTGCCTGCTGCCTTCTACCTTTGAGCCAGTTCTGTAACCAAATGGTAGCTCCCCCCGGTATTCCATGTGATCTAACCTTACTATACAGTTTACTGTCAGGAACTTTGTCAAAAACCTTACTGAAGTCAATATAGATCACATCCACCATTCTGCTCTCATCAATCCTCTTTATGTTGTCATTGTCTACACGAATAATGCCAGAAGACTGGAGGATAGTAAATGTTGTCCCTTGTTCAAGAAAGGGAGTAGAGACAACCCTGGTAATTACAGAACAGTGAGCCTTACTTTGGTTGTGGGTAAAAGTGTTGGAGAGGATTATAAGAGATAGGATTTGTAATCATCTAGAAAGGAATAATTTGATTAGGATTAGTCAACACGGTTGTGTAAAGGGTAGGTCGTGCCTCACAAATCTTATTGAGTTCTTTGAGAAGGTGACCACACAGGTGGATGAGGGTAAAGCGGTTGATGTGGTATATATGGATTTCAGCGAAGCGTTTGATAAGGTTCCCCATGGTAGGCTATTGCAGAAAATAGGGAGGCATGGGATTGAGGGTGATTTAGCGGTTTTGATCAGAAATTGGCTAGCTGTAAGAAGACAGAGGGTGGTGGTTGATGGGAAATGTTCATCCTGGAGTGCAGTTACTGTTGGTGTACCACAAGGATCTGTTTTGGGGGCACTGCTGTTTGTCATTTTTATAAATGACCTGGATGAGGTCGAAGAGGGAAGGGTTAATAAATTTGTGGATGACACTAAAGTTGGTGGAGTTGTGGATAGTGCGGAAGGATGTTGCAGGTTACAGAAGGACATAGATAAACTGCAGAGATGGGCTAAGAAGTGGCAAATGGAGTTTAATGCGAAAAAGTGAGGTGATTCACTTTGGAAGGAGTCACAGGAATACAGAGTACTGGGCTAATGGTAAGATTCTTGGTAGTGTGGATGAGCAGAGGGATCTCTGTGTCCATGTGCATAGATCCCTGAAAGTTGCCACTCAGGTTGATAGGGTAGTTAAGAAGGCGTATGATGTGTTAGGTTTTATTGGTCGAGGGATTGAGTTTCAGAGCCATGAGGTCATGTTGCAGCTGTACAAAACTCTGGTGCGGCCGCACTTGGAGTATTGCATACAGTTCAGGTCGCCACATTATAGGAAGGATATGGAAGCATTGGAAAGGGTGCAGAGGAGATTTACCAGGATGTTGCCTGGTATGGAGGGAAGGTCTTATGAAGAAAGGCTGAGGGACTTGAGGCTGTTTTCGTTAGCGAGAAGAAGGTTAAGGGGTGACTTAATAAAGACATACAAGATGATCAGAGGATTAGATAGGGTGGACAGTGAGAGCCTTTTTCCTCGGATGGTGATGGCTACCACGAGGGGACATAGCGTTAAATTGAGGGGTGCTAGATATAGGACAGATGTCAGAGGTAGGTTCCTTACTCAGAGAGTAGTAAGGGCATAGAATGCCCTGCCTGCAACAGTAGTAGACTCACCAAGTTTAAGGGCATTTAAATGGTCATTGGATAGCTTCAGATTGGTTTCACAGGTTGGCGCAACATCGAGGGCCGAAGGGCCTGAACTGCACTGTAATGTTCTATGTTCTATGTCTTCAAAAAGCTCAACCCAGTTAGTGAGAAACAATTGCCGAAGCACATGTTGACTATCCTCAACCAGTCCTTGCCTTTCCAAATCCTTGTAAATCCTGGCCCTCAGGATTCCCTCCAATTTCCCACCACCAATGCCAGGCTCACCAGTCTATAGTTCCCTGGCTTTTCCTTACCATCTTTCCTAAATAGTGGCACCACGTTAGCCTAGCTCCAGTCTTCCAGCTCCTCGCCTGTGCCTGTTGATGGTACAAATATCTCAGCAAGGGGCCCAGGAAACACTTCCCTAGCTTCCCACAGAGTTCTCCTTACAAATGATCCGGTCCCAGGGATTTATCCACCCTTATGCCCTGTAAAACGTCCAGCACCTCCTCTTCTGTTACATGGACATTTTTCAAGATGTCGCTGTTTATTTCCCCATGTTCTCTAGCTTCGATATCCTCCTCCACTGTAAACACTGATGCAGAATATTTGTTTAGTATCTCCCCCATAAATCTGATGCCGTCCTTACCTTCCACTGGTTAACCAAGGTTGGCTTATCCTATTGCTCGAATCTTTCTTCCTTACTGAGAACTTTGTTGTGAGCCATGAAGCTGAAGTATTGAGGGGAATGGAGAGAAAGGGGGGAGTATGGTGTTATTTCATGAACAACCATGATCATTTTGTATGATAGAGTAGCCTCAATGAGCAGAATGGCCTATCCCTGCTCTTAGTTTGAATGTTTCTATATTTCTATTGATCTATCGCTTTTTAACTCACAGGACTTATTAAAGTTCAGGAATTGTGAGCATTAATTTTGAATTCTTTGCTTTGTCACTGTCTATCTGGAGCTCAATTCCCAGACCTAGGTTACTGTAACAAAGAGTCCCACCAAACATTAGCTACACTTCATACTCAAGCCTGGCAGAATATGAGGTTCATCGAAATATTCCTTAAAGTGTTTGATCTTGAATGCATTAGGTCAAAGATGTTGATTAATGTGATGCATGTATTGTTGGTAATATTTTCTGGGGAATGTCAGCTTTGATTAGTCATATAGTAAGCACAGCCACATAAAGCCTCTCATTGCTCCTGCTGTCTCTTGTTCCAGTTCACTTTAGCTGCTACAGGGAGCGATTCATGAACCTGTACTGCCACGTGTCAACATTACTGGAGTTAGACTCACTAATTTCCCAACAAGCTTTGCGCGAGGCAATTTCAGATGAGGAACTTCAATCTGCGAAAAAGAGGCACAAAGAGGTGTTAGAATCAGTGCAGGTAGGACCACAGCAAAAACATTTCTGTAACTAAATTGTGCAATACATCCTGAACCTCTCGGTTAGATTCCAGTCTGTAACTCACATCTGGGAATGAGTTATTCTGTATGTACACGACCCCAAACCCCTTGATTAGATTCCAGTCTGTAACTCACATCCTGGAATCTGTTATTCTGTATATTATCCATCCCAAACCCCTTGATTAGATTCCAATCTGTAATTCATATTTGGGAATCTGGTTAGTTGTCATGCTCAGGTCTAAGACGTGGAGCTGCTCGCGAGTTTTGCAAGGACATTTCTGAGCTGCATGCTTTGATGTGTGGTCTAATTTGTCCAAACATTACACGGCCTGTAGGCCCACAGTCAGGCACGTACAATGTGGCTGTAGGAGTCACCGTGCCAGTGTGTGTCTGTGCAGGTGCTGCTGTTTCTTCTCTGTTCGTGTGCGTTGACCTCAGCACCAGGGCATGTGTAGCTGCCCCACGGGTTTGCAAAGACCAATCTGCTGGCTGTGTCCGTCACTCCAAGACACCTCACTCCCAGCCCTTCATGGCCATATTGCTCCTTCACACCTCTGTCTGAGCCCCTTTCAAATATTGTTTCTAGTGATTCAGTGATTAGTGCAATGGGGCAAAAGGAAGAGGGGTGTATGGGGCAGTAGGAGCGGGCATGAGGACAGGGAAGTAGGTTTGGGGCAGTGGGAGAGGGCATGGGTACAGGGAAGTAGTTTTGGGGCAGTAGGAGCGGGCATGAGGACAGGGAAGTAGGTTTGGGGCAGTGGGAGAGGGCATGGGTACAGGGAAGTAGTTTTGGGGTAATGGGAGAGGGCATGGGTACAGGGAAGTAGGTTTGGGGCAGTGGGAGAGGGCATGGGTACAGGGAAGTAGGTTTGGGGCAGTGGGAGAGGGCATGGGTATGGAGCAATAGGTTTGGGGCTGTGGGAGAGGGCATGGGTACAGGGAAGTAGGAGAGGGGATGGGTATGTGGCAATGGTAGAGGGAGGTATGGGGAAATGGGAGAGGACGGAGTATGGGAAGTGGGGTGTTGGGGAAAAAGAGTAGCTACTGCTCCCTGAATCCCCTGTGACCTGAAAAATCTGCCGTTGGGGCTCATGGGATGCTATGGGTAAAATGGTCTCCACAGGGGCAGGACCAGCTGGCTCACTTCACCCAACTTTGTTTTCTGTCTCAGCTTCCAGCCACTCAGGGCATCACATTCCAGATGTCCTGTTCAACCAACCGAGCAACTTCCTCTGGAGGCTATGAGGCATTATAAACAGCTGGAGGCGCTGTTTAACCGCTTTGTGCTGTGAGACCCAGGGACATTGTGCCTTTTGCTCATTCTGGGTTTACCCCTGCAGTATACTGATATCAGAATGTCTGCTCTGACTGGGCTCTCTGTAAAGATACCTGTGGTTGAACTGCCCTTTCTGGGTCACACACACAGTGAATTGTGTCTGAAATAATGTTGCAGGTGGCACTGTACCCCAGCACCAGCTGAAACATGTATTTTATTCTCTTGTTTGACGTGGGCATCGCTAGCTGGGGCAGTGCTTATTGCCCATCCCTATTTGACCTTGAAAAGGTGGTGGTGAGCTGCTGCCTTGACCCGCTGCAGTCTGTGTGCTGTAGGTTGGCCCACAATGCCCTTAGGGAGGGCATTCCACTAAATTCAAACAGGTTCACTCAGACAGGCCTAGACCATTTAGCCTCAACATTATCTTACATTCCCACCATACTGGGACAGTGAGGGGCAACAGTGGAGCTGCTGGTGATGGGGATGCCTCAGAGCAACATGGGGAAGGGTGCCTCTGCTGTGTGTGGGGATAAAAGGGTGATCCAGGTGACTGTGGTGTCCAGGTGACTTCTGGGTACTGGTGGGTGCATGGTACAGGTGAGTGCGGGATACAGGTGAGTTCGGGGTACAGGTGAATGCGAGGTACAGGTGAATGCGAGGTACAGGTGAGTAGGGCTATATGTGAGTGTGGGCTATAGGTGAGTGCATGCATAGGTGAGCATGGGGTACAAGTGAGTGTCGGGTACAGGTGAGTGTGGAGTAGAGGTGTATATGGGGTGTAGGTGAGAGCAGAGTACATGTGAGTGTATGTACAGGTGAGCGTGGGGTACATGTGAGTACGGAGTGCAGATGACTGCAGGGTACAGCTGAGTGTGGGATACAGGTGAGCGCGGGGTAGACGTGAGTGTGGAATAGAGGTGGGTGTGGAATACAGGTGAGTGGGTGGTACAGGGGAATGGGGGACACAGGTGAGTGTAGGGTGCAGGTGAGTAGGGGAACGTGTGAGTGTGGGCTACAGGTGAGTGCATGTACAGCGAGTATGGGTTACAAGTGAGTGTGGGGTACAGGTGAGTGTGAGATAGAGATGTATATGGGGTACAGGTGAGAGCAGAGTACACGTGAGTATATGTACAGGCAAGCGTGGGATAAAGGTGAGTCTGGGATACAGGCGAATGTAGAGAACAGGTGAGTGTGGGGTACAGGTGAAAGCGGGGTAGAGGTGAGTTTAGCACAGGGAGGTTAGTGTGTGGATATTTGAGTGATCTTTTGTGCTCCTTTTCCTGCAGCAACTGGATGCGATTTGGAGAAGTGTGCGCTGGATTCCAGATGCATTGCATTGTGCGCGCTACAAGCATTCATCTGGAGGCCTCCCCATCACGTGGTTCATCCCAGAGGAAGCTGCTCAGGAGAAGAAGGATTCCACCTCTTCCCACATGGATGATCTGCCTTCCCCATCTCCCTCGCCAGAGAACCTGTGGAGAAAAGCTCCGAGTGGTGAGAGATAGAATCCATTCACTGACTGCCAACTTGTAGAAACATAGAGAAAAGCAGCAGGGTTAAGCCGTTCTGCCCTTCAAGCCTGCTCCACCATTCAATATGATCATGGCTGATCATCTTAACTGATATTCTGTTCCCACTTTTCCCCCATTTCCTTTAACCTGTTTTGCCCCCAGTACTATATCCAACTCCTTCTTGAAATTAGGCCTCAACTGCTTTCTGTGGTAATGAATTCCACAGGCTCCCCACTCTCTGGGTGAAGACATTTCTCCTTGTCACAGCCCTAAATGGTATGTCATATCCTTAGACTGTTCCCATCCATCTGGTTCACTAGTCCTTTAGGGAACGAAACTCCCATCCTTACCTGTAGTCTACACGTGACTCCAGATGCACAACAAGTGTTGACTCTTAACTGTCCTCAGGACAATTTGGGATGGGCAATAAATGCTGCCGGGCCAGCGATGTCCTCATCCTGTGAATGAATAAAAATATTAAATTGCGTTTGCCATGCATTTGCCCACTTGCCCAGTCTGTCCAAATCACACTGAAACATCTCTATCCTCCTCACAGCGCACCCTCCCACCCAACTTTGTTTCATCTACAAATTTGAAGATATTTCATTTAGTTCCTACATTTATATCATCAATCTCTTATTGAGAATGTTACTCAGTCAATGTCTGATCCATGCCCTTGCTCCATGATGTTCAATGGCCACATCCTTTAGTACACGAGGAACACCCGTCAGGTTTATTAGTTTCAATCCCATCAATTTCCCCAACATCATTTCCCTACTAATACTGATTTGCTTCAGTTCCTGCCTCTCACTGAACCCTGTAGTTTGTTGTTTGGGTTCTTTCTTCCCATTATCACTTCCTCTGTTTCTGACCTACATTGTCCTCACCAATCTTTTCTCCTCACACACTTACAGTAACTTTTACAGATAGCTTTTATGTTCCCCACAAGCCTACTTTCACAGTAATTTCCCTTTCCCAGTCAATCCCTTTGTTCTCCTGTGGTGAATTCTAAACCGCTCCCATTCCTCAGGTCCACTATTTCTTTTTTGTGGATAATTTGTAAATTTTCTCCTTGGATGAGTCATTCAGCTCAATTCGGAGCAGGCTGTATATCTGGAGCCCTACGTATGACTCACTGCTGCATGGCACTCCCACAAGTTGTTTTATATTTGTTGTCCAGCTCTGACTCAGTTCTCTGTATGATGATGTAGCACGCTCCCCCTTGGGAAAAAGGATCTCCAATTTTCACCCTTCGCCCTTTTCACACAGCTTAACCCATTCTCTTCAGCATAAATCCATTCAAGCCAATCTCCCACAGTTCATCCATTCAACAGGTCTCTGCACCGCGATCCCTGCACCACAATCCCTACACCATGGTCCTTGCACTGTGATCCCTACATTGGGGAAATGAAGTTTAGACTGGGTGACTGATGGATGACCACTTCGCAGAACCCCTATATTGTACCCACAAAAAAGACCCTGAGCTTCCGGTTGCCTGCCACTTTAACACACCACCCTGTTGCCTGGCCAACATCTCTGTCTCACGCTTGCTGCCATGTTCAAGCAAAGCTCAGTGTAAGCTGGAAGAACAACGCCTCATTTTCTGCTTGGGGACCCTGCAGCCCTCTGGACTCAATATCCAGTTCAATAATTTTAGGGCCTAAACTCTCCCATGCCCCAGCCCCCTACCCCACACACCAGGCCTTGCTACCATAGTTTGCTATTACACACCACCCATTGTTAGCCACCAACAGTCCCCACTAACAGCTATTCACCCTCCTAGCCAGATTGTTATCGACTCCTTTGACTGCCTAACTGCTGTTCTGTCTCTTTGAACTCTATCCCCACCTATTGTTTACTCCTTACACTCACACTATCTTCTGCATATAAACTGACAACTTCCTAGCCACAATCTGTTCCGAGGAAGGGCCTCTTGACACGAAACATTAACTTTAGGTTTGCTTCACAGATGCTGCAAGGGTCTAGACCCAAAATGTCAGCCTTCCTGCCCCTCTGATGCTGCTTGGCCTGCTGTGTTCATCCAGCTCCACACCTTGTTATCTCGGATTCTCCAGCATCTGCAGTTCCTACTATCTCTTTTCCATCACCTTCTGTCTTTGTTCCTGATTTCCAGCATCTGCAGTTCTTTTGGTTTTTATTTTGTATTTAACTCACTGCCACATCTCTTCTAGGCATGCCCACTTTGAAGTTCTGCTCTTCTAGGATTTCTGTCCAATCTTTTCTTTCCACCGTGATTAATTTTGCTGTCACCCCTGGCGGTTGGCAAGGTATTTGCTAAAATTCGTTTCCACAGCCACTTCACATTCTGAAGTATTCATTGAGAACTGTTGATGTGACATTGTTTGCCTCGCTGCCTTGCCGCCCACCCCCCCACCCCCCATTACCCATTTCAACCTAAGATAATAAAATGTGAGGGTGGATGAACACAGCAGGCCAAGCAGCATCTCAGGAGCACAAAAGCTGACGTTTCGCGCCTAGACCCTTCATCAGAGAGGGGGATGGGGTGAGGGTTCTGGAATAAATAAGGAGAGAGGGGGAGGCGGACCGAAGATGGAGAGAAAAGAAGATAGGTGGAGAGGAGAGTATAGGTGGGGAGGTAGGGAGGGGATAGGTCAGTCCAGGGAAGATGGACAGGTCAAGGAGTTGGGATGAGGTTAGTAGGTAGGAGATGGAGGTGCGGCTTGGGGTGGGAGGAAGGGATGGGTGAGAGGAAGAACAGGTTAGGGAGGCAGAGACAGGCTGTGCTGGTTTTGGGATGCAGTGGGTGGAGGGGAAGAGCTGGGCTGGTTGTGTGGCGCAGTGGGGGGAGGGGACGAACTGGGCT
Organism: Stegostoma tigrinum; assembly: GCF_030684315.1. Taxonomy (NCBI): domain Eukaryota; kingdom Metazoa; phylum Chordata; class Chondrichthyes; order Orectolobiformes; family Stegostomatidae; genus Stegostoma; species Stegostoma tigrinum. The sequence continues at coordinate 7,503,761 of NC_081375.1, forward strand.
GGTTTTGGGATGCGGTGGGGGAAGGGGAGATTTTGAAGCTGGTGAAGTCCACATTGATACCATTGGGCTGCAGCGTTCCCAAGCGGAATATGAGTTGCTGTTCCTGCAACCTTCGGGTGGCATCATTGTGGCACTGCAGGAGGCCCATGATGGACATGTCATCTAAAGAATGGGAGGGGGAGTGGAAATGGTTCGCGACTGGGAGGTGCAGTTGTTTATTGCGAACCAAGCGGAAGTGTTCTGCAAAGCGGTCCCCAAGCCTCTGCTTGGTTTCCCCAATGTAGAGGAAGCCACACCGGGTACAGTGGATGCAGTATATCATATTGGCAGATGTGCAGGTGAACTTCTGCTTAATATGGAAAGTCATCTTGGGGCCTGGAATGGGGGTGAGGGAGGAGGTGTGGGGGCAAGTGTAGCACTTCCTGCGGTTACAGGGTAAGGTGCCAGGTGTGGTGGGGTTGGAGGGCAGTGTGGAGCGAACAAGGGAGTCACGGAGAGAGTGGTCTCTCCGGAAGGCAGACAAGGGTGGGGATGGAAAAATGTCTTTGGAGGTGGGGTCGGACTGTAGATGGCGGAAGTGTCGTAGGATGATGCGTTGTATCCGGAGGTTGGTGGGGTGGTGTGTAGGAACGAGGGGGATCCTCTTTGGGCGGTTTTGGTGGGGGCAGGGTGTGAGGGATGTGTTGCAGGAAATGTGGGAGACGCAGTCAAGGGCGTTCTCAACCACTGTGGGGGGAAAGTTGCGGTCCTTGAAGAACTTGGACATCTGGGATGTGTGGGAGTGGAATGTCTTATCGTGGGAGCAGATGCGGCGGAGGCGGAGGAATTGGGAATAGGGGATGGAATTTTTGCAGGAGGGTGGGTGGAAGGAGGTGTATTCTAGGTAGCTGTGGGAGCCAGTCGGCTTGAAATGGACATCAGTTACAAGCTGGTTGCCTGAGATGGAGACTGAGAGATCCAGGAAGGTGAGGGATGTGCTGGAGATGGCCCAGGTGAACTGAAGGTTGGGGTGGAATGTGTTGGTGAAGTGGATGAACTGTTCGAGCTCCTCTGGGGAGCAAGAGGCGGCGCCGTTACAGTCATCAATGTAACGGAGGAAGACGTGGGGTTTGGGGCCTGTGTAGGTGCGGAATAGGGACCGTTCCACGTAACCTACAAAGAGGCAGGCATAGCTGGGGCCCATGCAGGTGACCATGGCCACCCCCTTCATCTGTAGAAGTGGGAGGAAGCGAAAGAGAAGTTGTTGAGGGTGAGGACGAGTTCGGCTAGGCGGATGAAGGTGTTGGTGGAGGGGGACTGATCGGGCCTACGGGACAGGGAGAAACAGAGGGCCTTGAGGCCATCTGCAAGTGGAATACAGGTGTATAGGGACTGGACGTCCATGATGAAAATGAGGTGTTGGGGGCCAGGGAATTGGAAGTCCTGGAGGAGGTGGAGGGCGTGGGTGGTGTCACGGACGTAGGTAGGGAGTTCCTGGACCAAAGGGGAGAAAATGGAGTCCAGATAGGTGGAGATGAGTTCGGTGGGGCAGGAACAGGCTGGGACAATGGGTCGACCAGGGCAGGCAGGTTTGTGGATTTTGGGAAGGAGATAGAAACGGGCCGTGCAGGGTTGGGGAACAATGAGGTTAGAGGCTTGGGTTTCAACCTGTGTCCATGATCTGACAGCATTCCATTCTCTCAGATCCAATCCTGATTCAATAATTAAGCTGCCGACAAGGACAGTGCTGTTGATGTCTGACATACTGACCTCTGCGCTGCAGAGGCTGAGCGCCGGCACTCAGATATCTCCTTCTATCTCCCCCAGACCATAATCCCACCATGGCACATCAGGCTATTCTGTCCTGATTTCATCCAGGTCTCCCCCCATTGCCTCCAAGCTCATAGTCTCCAACCCCACACAGCTCGCTTCTACTTCCTTCCCAAAATTCACAAACAGGACTGCCTGGCAAACCCATTACTTCTGCCTGCTCCTGCCCCCAGAACTCATCTCTTCCTTGACTTGGACTTTCCTCCCCCTATCCAGTCCGTTACCACTGACATTTGTGATTGCACCGACACTCTACACCAGCTTCAGAACTCGAGTTCACGGGCTCCAGCCACGTCCTCTTTACCAGGGACATACAATCCCTTTACACAATCCCTTTAGTTAACTCGGCCACATTCGAGGCATTTAAGCAGTCCTTGGATAAGCATATGGATGATGATGGGATAGTGTAGGAGGATGGGCTTAGATTAGTTCACAGGTCGGCGCAACATCGAGGGCCGAAGGGCCTGTTCTGCGCTGTATTGTTCTATGTTCTATGTTCTACATCTACCCGCCCCCCCCCATCAGGATGGTCTCAGGGTTCTCTGCTTTTACCTGGAAAATGGCCTGAACTGTCCACACACACTACCACCCTCCTCTGCTTGGCCAAGCTCATCCTTGCCCTGAACAACTTCTCTTTTAACTCCTCTCACCTTCTTCAGGTCTAAAGGATGCCCACGGGTACCCACATGGACCCCAGTTATGCCTGCCTCTTTGTGGGGCACTTGGAATATTCCTTGTTCCAGTCTTATTCTGGCCCCCACCCATCACTCTTTGTCAGTTATATCAATGATACCCATCTGCTTCCCTTTCTCATCCAGAATTGGAAAAGTTCTTCCAATTTCCACCCCGTTGTCATCTTCACCTGGTCCATCACTGACTCTTCCCTTCTCTTCCTCAACATACGTGTTTCTATTTCTAGGGAAAGGCTAGCCACCAAGCCCCCTACAAACTCACCGACTGCACATCCTTACACCCTGTTTCTTGTAAAGAATCTATTCCATTCTCCCAGTCCATCTCCACTTGTTCCAATAATGCTAATTTCAATAAGGGAGCCCCCAAAATGTCCTACCTTCTTCTTCAACCGTGGACTCCCCACAGCCCTCAACTGGGTCTCACACATCTCCTGCACTTCCGCCCTCACCACCTCTCTTCCCTCTCACAACAGCGATAGGATTCCCCTTGTCCTTATGTACTGTCCCACCAGCATCCACATCCAGGTGGTCATTAACCACCATTCCCATTACCTCCAGCAAAATGCCATCACCAGACACACATTCCCCTCCCCTCCCTTGTCCGCCTTCCACAGGGATTTTTCCCTTCAAGAATACCCTGGTCCACTTTTCCTTCACTCCCAACACCACTCCACAGCCACATGGCACCTTCCCCTGCAAACACAGATGGTCTATTATCTATCCATGTATCTCCTCCCTGCTTGGTATCCCAGGGCCCAAACACATCTTCCAGGTGAAGCAACACTTTACCTGTACTTCCCACAATCTCATCTACTGCATGTGCTGCTCACAGTTTGGTCTCCTCTGCCTTGGGGAAACAAAGCATAGACTGGGTGACAGCTGTGCAGAACACCTATGTCCTGCTCGCAAAAAAAGACCCTGAGCTTCTAGTTAATTGGAACACTGCCACATTCCCTGACTAGGTCCCAGGCTCGCTGCAATGCTCCAGCCAAGCTCAGTGCAAGCTGGAAGAACAACACCTCATCTTCCACTTGGGGAACCTGCAGCCCTCTGGACTCAATATCGAGTTCAATAATTTTAGGGCTTGAGCTCTCCTACACCCTTACCTAAGCCCCACACACCAGTCCTTGTTATCACAGTCTGCTATTACACACAACCTATTGTCAGCCACTAACAGTCCCCATTCACAGCTATTCGCCCTTCTAGCCTGATCTTTATGCACTCCTTTATCTGACTAACAGCTCTTCTGTCTCTTTGGATCTATCCTCACCTATCATTGGCCTGAAGTAAATTTTCCAAGAGTTGATGCCTTGGTGGTGGGAGGGGCGGATCTATTCCTCGGGGGTGATCACTCAGGAGTTGATCCCTCACTGTCTGATGTGGTTACTGTGAGCTGCTGTCTCTGTGTCTCAGGCTCCCAGCCCTGCTCTGATGATGATGCCTGCTCTGAAGTATTCCTTCCCAACGACAGTGACTATGATTCTAGTGACCCCCTGAGTCCGCGGGAGTTGGATCTGCTGCAGTGTCCCCCTGCTCTGTTGAGGAACTCGGGCAGGTCTTGGTTGAGCGGCAGTGCCCCAGATGTCCTCCAGGCAGATGAGCTGCGACCGAAAGACGACTGTGAGGAACCAAGCAGCTTCCGAGAAGTGAGTGAGCCTGGCGCAGACAACGGCCAGGACCTGACCATGGGAGCTGTCAGCAAGGTCTACACAACTGTGCCAACAAACTCCCAATCCTTGAGTAAGACTCAGCCCAGAATGCCTCGGTATCAGAAATATCGCCACTTTAACCAGAACAGGTGGCTGTGTTTTCACGAAGACCCCCAGTCTGTGAGCCTGTCTCGGGGAGTCTATACACACAGACAGGAGGCTGAGCTATCCTTCTCGAAATCCCCCTGCCTAGCCCAGGATCTGAGTGTTGCTAAAAGCACCAAGGGCAGATTTGAGGAGTCCAAGTCGAGTGTTGGAGGAATCATTATGGATGTGAGTCAGAAAAGCAGCTCCCAGGAAGAGTTGAGCTTGTTGCCGTTGAGTATCTGCAGCCATCAGGTTAACGCCACCGATGGCACAGCCCTGGAGACTGACTGTGATGAATTATGTGACACTCAGAGCTCGGATATAGTCAGCAGTGTTCTGTAGGGAGTTACTGCACACAAGACAATAAGCAGGCTTGTTGCCTGTAGGTTACTGACCTTGATAGACCCAGAATGTTTGTTAGCATGGGATTGGCTAGAATTGGTCTAAATACACTGTCTGATGATGGTGGGGCAGGGAATTACATTGGGAGAGGGGGGGAGGGGGAAATCTCAGTCAGTGTCCCCACCTCTTTATGACTTGTGTGTGGACATTGGGAAAGAGTAGGTTCAGCCCGCACTGTGATTTTTCCACAGCCTTTATGTGGGCTGAAGCTCCATTGAGAGTCAGTGCCTTCAGGATGGAATGGAGTGTGTGGAGCGGGTGAAATGTGGGCAGTACAGGAGACAGAGAAACAAGTAAATGATTTGTAGATCAATGTTTTGCTGGAATTTGAAACTGGCCATGATCATTACTGAGTGATTGTCCAATGTGTGAGGAGGCACTGCTGCTTTGCTCGTTTTTATCTGACAGAGATTCTACACTTTACCAATCGCTGACAGAGCTCATTTATCAGCGGATGGAGTGTGCCCATCACTGTCAGGCTCAGAATATCATCTGTGCAGCAGATTTGAAATCAGTCCATATTCTAGTCAATCAGCAGTTTGTGGACTGAACACACGGCCCTGTACGGACTATTCCTGACACCATTTCCTTTTGTCACCTGCTCTCCCATTTCCTACCCATAATCTATTTTTGCACCAAGTGTTAGCAGGGAATATTTTTCAAAGATTTGAGTTGCAGAATCTGCCTGGGATTTGAGAAATTCCAGCTGTTTCGGGGAAGCTGGGTAAATAAATAATGAGGGATGTTCAATCAATTCATTGCTTATTTGGGCAAAGATGTGTTTGGGAATAAATACAGATTATGAGGGGAATCTTGCTTATTCTTTATCCAGGCGTACCTTAGAATCATCCTGCAAAGAGGATGGCATTCAGCCCACCATGTCTCTCTCACCAGTCGAATTAGAAAGAGCCGTCTGCACAGTCTCAACTATCAGTCCTTTGCCCAGAGCCCTGCACAATTCCTTGCATCAAGAATTTCTCCAATTTCCACTGCCTCTTCAGACAGTGTGTTCCTGATCACAAGAACTTACTGAGTCTACAAACAAACCAAACATCTCCTCCTCATTTACCTTTGATCTGAATTCTCTGCTCATTGACCTGCCTGGTCCTGGAAACACCTTTTCCTTATTTTCTCTCCAGCGAAACCTCTTTTAAGATTTTGAACAAGTCAAGCTAATGTCCTGCAACCCCTGTTCAAAACAGAAACATCAAGTGTAGCCTTTCCTTCCAAATTTCTCCCATTTCACAAAGCAATAGGGAGTAACTTACAGAAATGTCTAGGCTTTTGTGTTTTAATCCTGTGCTTGATGCTGAATTATTTGCACTAATGAGTGTTTGGTGAAGTGATCGGTTTCTAGGAACTCTGCAATAGCAGGTTCTTGAAGAGAAAGCTTCACCAACAGCCCAAACGCTGGACTGACAGAAAGGGATCAGCAAGCACAACTCCAAAGGAAAAATAAAGACCTGACCTTTCTCGATAATAAAATGTGAGGCTGGATGAACACAGCAGGCCAAGCAGCATCTCAGGAGCACAAAAGCTGACGTTTCGGGCCTAGACCCTTCACCTGACCTTTCTCAGCCACTTTTGATCCCTACAACTCTTTAAACTGCAGGCTGTTATGTGTTTACACTGAAAAGGGAACATATTAATGTTTGTGGCTCTGGTGTGTATGTCTGTGATTTCTTACAATGCTGCTGTGTGACAATGTTTGTAACAAGGACAGAGAAAATGTCGATGAACCTGTCAGTTCTGTGAAGAATTTCAAATCCTGTACAACTGGCTTTGATCAGTCACCAGAAACACTTTATAAACACCAAGGTGTCAATGAAGGAAAATGTATAATAGTCATGAAAAATGCCTCAGTCTGATGGTCAAACAAAGGCTTACTCTTTACTCAGTTCATTCACCCTCGGTGTGATAACATCGTATACTCACAGTTATATCACCCCCAGTGTGACAACATCATATACTCACAGTTATATCACCACCAGTGTGATAACATCATATATTCACAGTTATATCACCCTCAGTGTGACAACATCATATACTCGCAGTTACAGCACCCTCGGTGTGATAACATCGTATATTCACAGTTATATCACCCCCAGTGTGACAACATCATATATTCACAGTTATATCACCCCCAGTGTGACAACACTGAGAGCGGTGGAGCTTCTAGTGAAAAGGAAGAAGGTAGCTTACATAAGGTGGAGGAAGCTAGGGTCAAGTTCAGCTAGAGAGGATTACATGCAGGCAAGGAAGGAGCTCAAAAATGGTCTGAGGAGAGCCAGGAGGGGGCACGAGAAAGGCTTGGCAGAAGGAATCCGGGAAAACACAAAGGCATTTTACACTTACGTGAGGAATAAGAGAATGGTCAAAGAAAGAGTAGGGCCGATCAGGGATAGCATAGGGAACTTGTGTGTGGAGCCTGAGGAGGTAGGGGAAGCCCTAAATGAGTTTTTTGCTTCTGTCTTTACGAAAGAATCGAACTGTGTAGTGAATGAAACCTTTGAAGAGCAGGTGTGCATGCTGGAATGGATAGAGATAGAGGAAGCTGATGTACTGAAAATTTTGTCAAACATTAAGATTGACAAGTCGCCAGGCCCGGATCAGATTTGTCCTCGGCTGCTTTGGGAAGCGAGAAATGCAATTGCTTCGCCACTTGCGAAGATCTTTGCATCCTCGCTCTCCACTGGAGTCGTACCTGAGGACTGGAGAGAGGCAAATGTAATTCCTCTCTTCAAGAAAGGAAATAGGGAAATCCCCGGCAATTATAGACCGGTAAGTCTCACGTCTGTCGTCTGCAAGGTGTTAGAAAGGATTCTGAGGGATAAGATTTATGACCATCTGGAAGAGCATGGCTTGATCAAATACAGTCAACACGGCTTTGTGAGGGGTAGGTCATGCCTTACAAACCTTATCGAGTTTTTTGAGGATGTGACTAGTAAGGTTGATGAGGGTCGAGCTGTGGATGTGGTGTATATGGACTTCAGTAAGGCATTTGATAAGGTTCCCCATGGAAGGCTCATTCAGAAGGTCAGGAGGAATGGGATACAGGGGAACTTAGCTGCTTGGATACAGAATTGGCTGGCCAACAGAAGACAGCGTGTGGTAGTAGAAGGAAAATATTCTGCCTGGAAGTCAGTGGTGAGTGGGGTTCCACAGGGCTCTGTCCTTGGGCCTCTACTGTTTGTAATTTTTATTAATGACTTGGACGAGGGAATTGAAGGATGGGTCAGCAAGTTTGCAGACGACACAAAGGTCGGAGGTGTCGTTGACAGTGTAGAGGGCTGTTGTAGGCTGCAGCGGGACATTGACAGGATGCAGAGATGGGCTGAGAGGTGGCAGATGGAGTTCAACCTGGATAAATGCGAGGTGATGCATTTTGGAAGGTCGAATTTGAAAGCTGAGTACAGGATTAAGGATAGGATTCTTGGCAGCGTGGAGGAACAGAGGGATCTTGGTGTGCAGATACATAGATCCCTTAAAATGGCCACCCAAGTGGACAGGGTTGTTAAGAAAGCATATGGTGTTTTGGCTTTCATTAACAGGGGGATTGAGTTTAAGAGTCGTGAGATCTTGTTGCAGCTCTATAAAACTTTGGTTAGACCGCACTTGGAATACTGCGTCCAGTTCTGGGCGCCCTATTATAGGAAAGATGTGGATGCTTTGGAGAGGGTTCAGAGGAGGTTTACCAGGATGCTGCCTGGACTGGAGGGCTTATCTTATGAAGAGAGGTTGACTGAGCTCGGTCTCTTTTCATTGGAGAAAAGGAGGAGGAGAGGGGACCTAATTGAGGTATACAAGATAATGAGAGGCATAGATAGAGTCGATAGCCAGAGACTATTTCCCAGGGCAGAAATGGCTAGCACGAGGGGTCATAGTTTTAAGCTGGTTGGTGGAAAGTATAGAGGGGATGTCAGAGGCAGGTTCTTTACGCAGAGAGTTGTGAGAGCATGGAATGCGTTGCCAGCAGCAGTTGTGGAAGCAAGGTCATTGGGGTCATTTAAGAGACTGCTGGACATGCATATGGTCACAGAAATTTGAGGGTGCATCCATGAGGATCAATGGTTGGCACAACATTGTGGGCTGAAGGGCCTGTTCTGTGCTGTACTGTTCTATGTTCTATGTTCTATGTTCTAACATCATATACTCACAGTTGTATCACCCTCAGTGTGACAACATCATATACTCGCAGTTACAGCACCCTCGGTGTGATAACATCATATACTCACAGTTATATCACCCCCAGTGTGATAACATCATATACTCACAGTTATATCACCCCCAGTGTGATAACATCATATATTCACAGTTATATCACCCCCAGTGTGACATCATCGTATACTCACAGTTATATCACCCTCAGTGTGACATCATCGTATACTCACAGTTATATCACCCTCAGTGTGACAACATCATATACTCACAGTTAAAGGGCCCCGGTGTGATAACATCATATATTCACAGTTATATCACCCCCAGTGTGACAACATCATATACTCACAGTTACAGCACCCTCAGTGTGACAACATCATATACTCACAGTTATATCACCCTCAATGTGATAATGTTGTATACTCGCAGTTACAGCGCCCCAGTGTGATAACATCGTATACTCACAGTTATATCACCCCCAGTGTGACAACATCATATACTCACAGTTACAGCACCCTCAGTGTGATAACATCGTATACTCACAGTTATATCACCCTCAGTGTGATAACATCATATACTCACAGTTACAGCGCCCCGTTGTGACAACATCATATACTCACAGTTACAGCGCCCCGGTGTGAAAATGTCGTATACTCACAGTTATGTCACCCTCAGTGTGACAACATCATATACTTACAGTTACAGCACATTCGGTGTGATAACATTGTATACTCACAGTTACAGCGCCCCGGTGTGATAACATTGTATACTCACAGTTACAGCACTCTCAGTGTGACAATGTTGTATGCTCACAGTTATATCACCCTCGGTGTGACAACATCATATACTCACAGATATACCACCGTCAGCGTGACAACATCATATACTCACAGTTAAATCACCCTCAGTGTGACAACATCATATACTCACAGTTACAGTACCCTCAGTGTGATAATGTCATATACTCACATTTATACCACCTTCAGTGTGACAACATCATATACTCACAGTCACAGCACCCTCGGTGTGATAACATCATATACTCACAGTTATATAACCCTCAGTGTGACAACATCATATACTCATAGTTACAGCACCATGGTGTGACAACATCATATACTCATAATTATATCACAAACAAAGAAACAAAGAAACCTACAGCACAGGAACAGGCCCTTCGGCCCTCCAAGCCTGCGCCAATCAAGTTCTTCTGTCTAAGCCTGTCATCTATTTTCTAATGGTCTGTGTCCATTTGCTCCCTGCCCATCCATGTACCTGTCCAAATATATCTTAAAAGACGCTAACGTGTCTGTGTCTACCACCTCCGCTGGCAACGTGTTCCAGGCACCCACCACCCTCTGTGTAAAGAACTTTCCATGCATATCTCCCTTAAACTTTCCTCCTCTCACTTTGAACTCATGACCCCTAGTAATTGAGTCCCCCACTCTGGGAAAAAGCTTTTTGCTATCCACCCTGTCTATACCCCTCATGATTTTGCAGACCTCAATCAGGCCCCCCCCTCAATCTGCGTCTTTCTAATGAAAATAATCCTAATCTATTCAACCTCTCTTCATAGCTAGCACTCTCCATACCAGGCAACATCCTGGTGAACCTCCTCTGCACCCTCTCCAAAGCATCCACATCCTTTTGGTAATGTGGCGACCAGAACTGTACACAGTACTCCAAATGTGGCCGAACTAAAGTCCTATACAACGGTAACACGACCTGGCAACTCTTGTACTCAATACCCCGCCCAATGAAGGAAAGCATGCCATATGCCTTCTTGACCACCCTATTGACCTGAGTTGTCACCTTCAGGGAACAATGGACCTGAACACCCAGATCTCTCTGCTCATCAATTTTCCCTAGGACTTTTCCATTTACTGTATAGTTCGCCCTTGAATTTGATCTTCCAAAATGCATCACCTCGCATTTGCCCATATTGAACTCCATCTGCCATTTATCTGCCCAACTCTCCAGTCTATCTATATTCTGCTGTAATCTCTGACAGTCCCCTTCACTATCAGCTACTCTACCAATCTTAGTGTCATCTGCAAACTTGCTGATCAGATCACCTACACCTTCCTCCAAATCATTTACGTATATCACAAACAACAGTGGTCCCAGCACAGATCCCTGTGGAACACCACTGGTCACAGGTCTCCAATTTGAGAAACTCCCTTCTACTACTACCCTCTGTCTCCTGTTGCCCAGCCAGTTTTTTTATCCATCTAGCTAGCAATGCCTGGACCCCATGTGACTTCACTTTCTCCATCGGCCTGCCATGGGGAACCTTATCAAACGCCTTCCTGAAGTCCATGTATATGACATCTACAGCCTTTCCCTCATCAATCAACTTTGTCACGTCCTCAAAGAATTCTATTAAGTTGGTAAGACATGACCTTCCCTGCACCAAACCATGTTGCCTATCACTGATAAGCCCTTTTTCTTCCAAATGGGAATAGATCCTATCCCTCAGTATCTTCTCCAGTAGCTTCCCTACCACTGACGTCAGGCTCACCAGTCGAAAATTACCTGGATTATCCTTGCTGCCCTTTTTAAACAAGGGGACAACATTAGCAAGTCTCTAGTCTTCCGGGACCTCACCCGTGTCTAAGGACACTGCAAAGATATCTGTTAGGGCCCCGGCTATTTCCTCTCTCACTTCCCTCAGTAACCTGGGATAGATCCCATCCGGACCTGGGGACTAATCCACCTTAATGTCTTTTAGGATACCTAACACTTCCTCCTTCCTTATGTCAACTTGACCTAGACTGAGCAAACATCTATCCCTAACCTCAACATCTGTCATGTCCCTCTCCTTGGTGAATACCGATGCAAAGTACTCATTAAGAATGTCACCCATTTTCTCTGACTCAGCGCATAACTTTCCTTCTTTGTCCTTAAGTGGGCCAATCCTTTCTCTAGTTACCCCCTTGCTCTTTATATATGAATAAAAGGCTTTGGGATTTTGCTTAACCATGTTTGCCAGCAATATCTCATGTCCTCTCTTAGCCCTCTTAATCCCTTTTTTCAGATTCGCTCTACATTCCAGATATTCTTGCAAAGCTTCGTCTGTCTTCAGTCGCCTAAACCTCATGTATGCTTCCTTTTTTCTCTTGGCTAGTCTCACAATTTCACCTGTCATCCATGGCTCCCTAATCTTGCCTTTTCTGTTCCTCATTTTCACAGGAACATGTCTCTCCTGCACACTAATCAACCTCTCTTTAAAAGCCTCCCACATATCAAATGTGGATTTACCTTCAAACAGTTTCTCCCAATCGACATTCACCAGATCCTGCCGAATCTTGGTACAGTCGACCTTCTCCCAGTTTAGTACTCTTCCTTTAGTACCACTCCTATCCTCGTCCACGAGTATTGTAAAACTTATGGAATTATGGTCGCTATTTCCAAAGTAGTCCTCCTGTAATATCAACCACCTGGCCGGGTTCATTCCCCAGCACCAGGTCCAGTATGGCCCTTTCCCGAGTTGGACTACATACATACTGCTCTAGAAAACCGTCCTGGACACACCTTACAAATTCTGCTCCGTCTTGACCCTTAACACTGAGTGAATCCCAGTCAATGTTGGGAAAATTAAAATCTCCCATCATCACCACCCTGTTGCTCCTACACCTTTCCATTATCTGTTTACATATTTGTACCTCTATCTCAGGCTCGCTGTTGGGAGGCCTGTAGTACAGCCCCAACATTGTTACTGCATCCTTCCTATTTCTGAGTTCTACCCATATTGCCTCACTGCTTGAGTCCTCCATGGAGCCCTCCTTCAGTGCGGCTGTGATATCGCCTTTGACCATTACTGCAACTCCTCCACCCCTTTTACCTCCCTCTCTATCCTACCTGAAGCAACGATATCCTGGGACAACTAGTTGCCAGTCATGCCCTTCCCTCAACCAAGTCTCAGTATTAGCAATAACGTCATACCTCCAGGTACCGATCCAAGCCCTAAGTTCATCTGCCTTATCTACTACACTTCTCGCATTAAAACAAATGCACCTCAGACCACCTGTCCCTTTGCGTTCATCATCTGCTCCCCAACTACTATTCCCTTTAGTCACACTGACTCCATTATCTAGTTCCCTACAGGCTTTTGTTTCTACCTCTTTTCCGTCCAATATTTGGTCCCCATCCCCCTGCCACATTAGTTTAAACCCTCCCCCACAGCAGTAGCAAAAGCACCCCCAAGGACATTGGTTCCAGTCCGGTTCAGGTGTAGACCGTCCCATTTGTAATAGTCCCACCTTCCCCAGAACCGGTTCCAATGTCCCAAAAATCTGAACCCCTCCCTCCTACACCATCTCTCAAGCCACGCATTCATCCTGGCTATTCTTTCATTTCTGCACTGACTGGCACGTGGCACTGGTAGCAATCCTGAGATTACTACCTTTGAGGTCCTACTTTTTAACTTGGCTCCTAACTCCCTAAATTCTGCTTGTAGGACCTCATCCCGTTTCCTGCCTATATTGTTGGTGCCTATATGCACCACGATAACTGGCTGTTCGCCCTCCTGCTTCAGAATGTTCTGCAGCCGATCGGAGACATCCCTGACCTGTACACCGGGGAGGCAACATACCATTCAAGAGTCCCGTTTTCGACCGCAGAACAGCCTATCTACTCCCCTTACAATTGAATCCCCAATGACTATCGCCCTTCCATTCTTTTTCCCGCCCTTCTGTACAGCAGAGCCAGCCATGGTGCCGTGAACCTGGCTACTGCTGCCCAAATAAATGAAGACCGCTCCCGCTCGAGGTAAGCTTTTTAAAGTGGTCAAAAAAAGTTACCTTCCCGGCAGCCTCCTGGTGCTCGCTCTGTCTGGCTCTCTCGCTCTCCTCGCAAAAATGACCTGAGAACATAGAACATAACAGCACAGTACAGGCCCTTCGGCCCTCGATGTTGTGCCGACCTGTCATACCAATCTGAAGCCCATCTAACCTACACTATTCCATGTACGACCATATGCTTGTCCAGTGATGACTTAAATGTACCTAAAGTTGGCGAATCTACTGCCGTTGCAGGCAAAGCATTCCATACTCTTTGAGTAAAGAAACTACCTCTGACATCTGTCATATATCTTTCACCACTCAATTTAAAGCTATGCCCACTCGTGCTCGCCGTCACCATCCGAGGAAAAAGGCTCTCCCTGTCCACCCTATCTAACCCTCTGATTATTTTATATGTTTCAATTAAGTCACCTCTCAACCTTCTTCTCTCTAACGAAAACAGCCTCCAGTCCCTCATCCTTTCCTCATAAGACCTTCCCTCCATACCAGGCAACATCCTAGTAAATCTCCTCTGCATCCTTTCCAAAGCTTCCACATCCTTCTTATAATGCGGTGACCAGAACTGTACGCAATACTCCAATTGCGGCCACACCAGAGTTTTGTATAGCTTCACCAAAACCTCTTGGTTCCAGAACTCGATCCCTCTATTAATAAAAGCTAAAACACTGTATGCCTTCTTAACAACCCTGTCAACCTGGGTGGCAACTTTCAAGGATCTGTGTACATGGACATCGAGATCTCTCTGCTCATCTACACTACCAAGAATCTTACCATTAGCCCTGTACTTTGCCTTCGGGTTACTCCTACCAAAGTGCGTCACCTCACACTTGTCTGCATTAAACTCCATTTGCCACCTCTCAGCCCAGATCTGCAGCTTATCAATGTCTCTCTGTAACCTACAGCATCCTTCGTCACTATCCACAACTCCACCGACCTCAGTATCATCTGCAAATTTACTAACCCATCCTTCTACGCCCTCATCCAGGTCATTTATAAAAATGACGAACAGCAGTGGGCCCAACACCGACCCTTGCGGTACACCACTAGTAACTGGACTCTAGGATGAACATTTCCCATCAACCACCACCCTCTGTCTTCTTTCAGCAAGCCAATTTCTGATCCAAACTGCTACATCTCCCATAATACAATTCCTCCGCATTTTGTACAATAGCCTACTGTGGGGAATCTTATCAAACGCCTTGCTGAAATCCATATACACCACATCAACCGGTTTACTCTCATCTACCTGTTTGGTCACCTTCTCAAAGAACTCAATAAGGTTTGTGAGGCACGACCTTCCCTTCACAAAACCGTGCTGACTATCCCTAATCAATTTATGCTTTTCTAGATGATTATAAATCCTATCCCTTATAACCTTTTCCAACACTTTACCAACAACTGAGGTAAGGCTCACTGGTCTATAATTACCAGGTTGTCTCTACTCCCCTTCTTGAACAGGGGAACCACATTTGCTACCCTCCAGTCTTCTAGCACTATTTCTGTAGACAATGACGAGTTAAAGATCAATGCCAAAGGCTCGGCAATCTCCTCCCTGGCTTTCCAGAGGATCCTAGGATAAATCCCATCCGGCCCAGGGGATTTATCCATCTTCAGCCTCTGTAGGATTTCTAATACCTCTTCCGTGTGAACCTCAATCCCACCTAGTCTAGTAGCCTGTATCTCAGTATTCTCCTTGACAACATTGTCATTTTCTAGAGCGAATACTGTTGAAAAATATTCATTTAGTGCTTCCCCTGTCTCCTCTGACTCCACACACAACTTCCCACTAGTATCCTTGATTGGCCCTAATCTTACTCTCATCATTCTTTCATTCCTCAAATACCTATAGAAAGCCTTAGGGTTTACCCTGATTCTATCCGCCAACCACTTCCCATGTCTCCTGCTGGCTCTTCTGAGCTCTCTCTTTAGGTCTTTCCTGGCTACCTTGTAACCTTCAAGCACCCTAACTGAGCCTTCACATCTCATCCTAACATAAGCCTTCTTCTTCCTCTTGACCAGAGAATCCACCTCCTTCATAAACCATGGCTCCCGCACTCTACAGCTTCCACCTGCCTGACAGGTGCATACTTATCTAGTACAGATGTGTGACAGCATCATATACTCACAGTTACAGCGCCCCGGTGTGATAACATTATATACTCACAGTTATATAACCTTCAGTGTGACAACATCATGTACTCACAGTTATATCACCCCCAGTGTGACATCATTGTATACTCAAAGTTATTATCACCCTCAGTGTGACAGCATCATATACTCACAGTTACAGCATCCTGGTGTGATAACATTGTGTACTCACTGTTATATCACCTCAGTGTGACAACATCATGTACTCACACTTATATCACTCTCGGTGTGATAACGTCCTTTACTCACAAGTGCATTATTGATGTGTTGTGAAAAGTTAAAATAAATGAGGCGTGAGGGAAGCTTAATGTTACAGAAATGAGAATAAATGAAGGCGAAGGAAGTACAAGTTGGTAAATCCTTTCCCAAAGCAGAGTTGGTGGGAAGAAACAGAGAGAGCTCGTGGTTCAGTGAGTAAGCGCGTGGCTAAATGAACCAGTGATGGGAGAGACTGATAGGCGGGTTGGTCAACAATGAGGGGGACTAATCAGGAATGGACAGTGTGGGTTGAACAGCTAACTTACTGAAGTTCCTCAGTTCACTACAGGCAGATTCGCAAAGAGGGAAGGAGATTAGGTTCGTACAGTAATGAACCAGAGCTCTCTGGTGGGTGATAAGCAGCACCTCCTTATCACAAGATTTAGTTTGAAGGAAGAGGGAATTGCAGGCATTACTTAAAGAAGAGAGAAAGCTATGAGAGGATCAAACCTACTGGAGCCCAGGGTGTGTGAGGGATCAGGCAAGAAGATTAAAAGCTTCCAAAATTCTCCATGAGACAAAGTGGCATGGTAACCATTTGTGTGATTATTGAGTGTTTTGTAAACTCTTTTTAAAGAGTATATTGGACACACAGAGATATCTAAACAACATTTAGCACAACGAAAATAAATGAATCTTAGGAAGTAACAATACCTTCCAAAATTCTATAGAATAATTACAGCAGATTGGACAGTGGAAAAGGGGCTGTTTGACAAAGGAGGGAGGGAGAAAACAGGGAATTCCGGACTGGTTATTCTACAAACTGGTGGAGGGAAAATGCTGGAGTCTGTTATAACAAAGGATGTCATAATAAGACACTTAAAATATCAACAGTATCACACAAAGGCAACATGGATTTATCAATGGGATTGTGTGTTTGACAAGCCTACTGGAGTTTTGTAGGATGTATGGATGAGGCAGAACTTGTTGATATAATTAATTTGGATTTTCAGAAAGCTTTTGATAAAGTCCCACATTGAGGTAACTGTGCAAACTAAAGAATGTAGGATTGATGGTAATATTCTGGCATTGATTGAGAACTGTTTTGCAGACAAGAAACAGAGAGTGGGAATAAATGGCCCATTCTCTGAGTGGAAAATGGTAACCAGTGGGGTACTGCAGGGATCAGAGCTTGGGCCCAGCTATTCACAATATAGAATGACTATATGGATAAATGAATATTTTCAAATTCAGTGAGAACAAAAAATGAGGTTGGAGTGAGAGTGATGCAGAAGAAGCAAAGAGCCTTCAGGATAGTTTAGATAAACTGTGAGTGAGCAAATACATGGCCCCAGCAGGACAACATGCAGAAGTGTGAAGTTGTCCACTTCAGTGGAAAAACTGGAGAACATGGGAACTGGAGAGAGATGGGGATTTCAGGGAGCTAGGATGGAAGCTGAGAGCTAGGACGAACAGAGTTGTTGTCTCTGGTTTGTTGCTCGTGCCACGTGCTAATGAGGCGAGGAATGGAGAGAGAGAGGAGTTGAACATGTGGCTACAGGGATGGTGCAGGAGGGAGGGTTTTGGATTCTTGAATAATTGGGGCTCTTTCTGGGGTAGGTGGGACCTCTACAAGCAAGATGGCCTTCACCTGAACCAGAGGGGTACCGATATCCTGGGGGGGAAATTTGCTAAGGCTATTCGGGTGGGTTTAAACTAATTCAGCAGGGGGATGGGAACCAAAATTGTAGTTCAACTATAGAAAAGGTTGAAAGTAGGGTGGTCTGAAATAAAGTTTCAGGGATGCAAGATGGCACCAGCAAGCAAGAAGTTGGTTTGAAGTGTGTCTACTTCAATGCCAGGAGGGTCCGGAATAAGGTGGGTGAACTCGCAGCATGGGTTAGTACCTGGGACTTCGATGTTGTGGCCATTTCGGAGACATGAATAGAGCAGGGACAGGAATGGTTGTTGCAGGTTCCAGGATTTAGATGTTTCAGTAAGAACAGAGAAGATGGTAAAAGGGGCAGAGGTGTGGCATTGTTGGACAAGGACAGTATAACAGTTGCAGAAAGGATGTTTGGGGACTCGTCAACTGAGGTAGTATGGGCTGAGGTTAGAAACAGGAAAGGGGAGGTCACCCTGTTGGGAGTTTTCTATAGGCCTCCGCATAGTTCCAGAGATGTAGAGGAAAGGATAGCAAAGATGATTCTCGATAGGAGTGAGAGAGACAGGGTAGTTGTCATGGGGGACCTCAAATTTCCAAATATTGACTGGGAACACTATAGTTCGAGTACTATAGATGGGTCAGTTTTTGTCCAGTGTGTGCAGGAGGGCTTCCTGACACAGTATGTAGATAGGTCAACAAGGGGCGAAGCCACATTAGATTTGGTACTGGGTAATGAGCCCGGCCAGGTGTTAGATTTGGAAGTAGGTGAGCACTTTGGTGATAGCGATCACAATTCTGTTATGTTTACTTTAGTGATGGAAAGGGATAGGTGTGTACTACTGGGCAAGAGTTATAGCTGGGGGAAAGGCAATTACTATGAGATTAGGCAAGATTTAGGGAGCATAGGATGGGGAAGGAAACTTCAGGGGATGGGCACATTAGAAATGTGGAGCTTATTCAAGGAAAAGCTCCTGAGTGTCCTAGATAAGTGTGTACCTGTCAGGCAGGGAGGAAGCTGTAGAGCGTGGGAGCCGTGGTTTACGAAGGAGGTGGAATCTCTGGTCAAGAGGAAGAAGGTGGCTTATGTGAGGATGAGATGTGAAGGCTCAGTTAGGGTGTTTGACGGTTACAAGGTAGCCAGGAAAGACCTAAAGAGAGAGCTCAGAAGAGCCAGGAGGAGACACGAGAAGTTGTTGGCGGATAGGATCAGGGTAAACCCTAAGGCTTTCTATCGGTATTTAAGGAATAAAAGAATGACGAAAGTAAGATTAGGCCCAATCAAGGATAGTAGTGGGAAGTTCTGTGTGGAGTCAGAGGAGATAGGGGAAGCACTAAATGAATATTTTTCGACAGTATTCGCTCTAGAAAATGACAATGTTGTCAAGGAGAATACTGAGATATAGGCTACTAGACTAGGTGGGATTGAGGTTCACAAGGAAGAGGTATTAGAAATCCTACAGAGGGTGAAGATGGATAAGTCCGCTGGGCCGGATGGGATTTATCCTAGGATCCTCTGGAAAGCCAGGGAGGAGATTGCTAAGCCTTTGGCATTGATCTTTAACTCGTCATTGTCTACAGGAATAGTGCCAGAAGACTGGAGGATAGCAAATGTGGTTCCCCTGTTCAAGAAGGGGAGTAGAGACAACCCTGGTAATTATAGACCAGTGAGCCTTACCTCAGTTGTTGGTAAAGTGTTGGAAAAGGTTATAAGGGATAGGATTTATAATCATCTAGAAAAGCATAAATTGATTAGGGATAGTCAGCACGGTTTTGTGAAGGGAAGGTCGTGCCTCACAAACCTTATTGAGTTCTTTGAGAAGGTGACCAAACAGGTAGATGAGAGTAAACCAGTTGATGTGGTGTATATGGATTTCAGCAAAGCGTTCGATAAGGTTCCCCACAGTAGGCTATTGTACAAAATGCGGAGGAATGGAATTGTGGGAGGTATAGCAGTTTGGATCGGAAATTGGCTTGCTGAAAGAAGACAGAGGGTGGTAGTTGATGGGAAATGTTCATCCTGGAGACCAGTTACTAGTGGTGTACCACAAGGGTCGGTGTTGGGCCCACTGCTGTTCGTCATTTTTATAAATGACCTGGATGAGGGCGTAGAAGGATGGGTTAGTAAATTTGCAGATGACACTAAGGTCGGTGGAGTTGTGGATAGTGACGAAGGATGCTGTAGGTTACAGAGAGACATAGATAAGCTGCAGATCTGGGCTGAGAGTTGGCAAATGGAGTTTAATGCGGACAAGTGTGAGGTGATGCACTTTGGTAGGAGTAACCAGAAGGCAAAGTACTGGGCTAATGGTAAGATTCTTAGCAGTGTAGATGAGCACAGAGATCTCGGTGTCCATGGACACAGATCCTTGAAAGTTGCCACCCAGGTTGACAAGTCTGTTAAGAAGGCATGCAGTTCTGGATGTGAGTTTGCTCGCTGAGCTGGAGGTTAGTTTTCACACGTTTCGTCACCATTCTAGGTAACATCATCAGTGAGCCTCCGACGAAGCGCTGGTGTTATGTCCCGCTTTCTATTTATCTGGTTAGGTTTCCTTGGGTTGGTAATGTCATTTCCTGCATTGGTGATGTCATTTCCTGTTCTTTTTCTCAGAGGATGGTAGATGGGCTCCAAATCAATGTGTTTGTTGATGGAGTTCCGGTTGGAATACTATGCTTCTAGGAATTCTCATGCATGTCTCTGTTTGGCTTGTCCTAGGATGGATGTGTTGTCCCAATCAAAGTGGTGTCCTTCCTCATCTGTATGTAAGGATACGAGTGATAGTGGGTCATGTCGTTTTGTGGCTAGTTGATGTTCATGTATCCTGGTGGCTAGCTTCCTGCCAGTTTGTCCAATGTAGTGTTTGTCAACGTTCTTGCAAGGTATTTTGTAGATGACGTTCGTTTTATTTGTTGTCTGTATAGGGTCTTTTAAGTTCATTAGCTGCTGTTTTAGTGTGTTGGTGGGTTTGTGGGCTACCATGATGCTAAGTGGTCCGAGTAGTCTGACAGTCATTTCGGAAATGTCTTTGATGTAGGGGAGAGTGGTTATGGTTTCTGGGCCCGTTTTGTCTGTTTGTTTGGGTTTGTTGCTGAGAAATCGGCGGACTATGTTCATAGGGTACCCATTCTTTTTGAATACGCTGTATAGGTGATTTTCCTCTGCTCTGCGTAGTTCCTCTGTGCTGCAGTGTGTGGTGGCTCGTTGGAATAATGTTCTAATGCAGCTTCGTTTGTGGGTGTTGGGATGGTTGCTCCTGTAGTTCAGTATTTGGTCCGTCTGTGTTGTTTTCCTGTAGATGCTGGTTTGAAGTTCCCCATTGGCTGTTCGCTCTACTGTGACATCTAGGAATGGCAGTTTTCCTCCTCTTTTGTGAATGTTATGCCAGTAAGGGTATTATTGACGGTCTTGAAGGTTTCCTCTAATTTGTTTTGTTTCGTGATGTCAAAGGTGACATCCACGTAGTGGACCCAAAGTTTGGATTGGATGATTGGCAGAGCTGTTTGTTTGAGTCTCTGCATTACTGCCTCTGCTCAGAACCCTGATATCGGAGATCCCATGGGTGTATCGTTGGTTTGTCTGTAGGTTTTGTTATTGACAGTGAAGTGGGTGGTGAGGCATAGGTCCACTAGCTTGATGATGTTGTCCCTGCTGATGAGGTTGGTGGTGTCTAGAGTATGTGTCTTCTGTTCTTCTAATAGTGTAGTCAGTGTTTCTTTGGCCAGGTTGATGTTGATGGACGTGAACAGGGCTGTTACATCAAAGGAGACCATTATTTCATCCTCTTCTATCTTGGTGTCTTTGATTCTATTCAGGAATTCTTGGGTGGAGTGAATGGAGTGGTGGGAGTCTTCTACTAGGTGTTTTAGTCTTTGGTGTAGTTCCTTGGCTAATCTGTAGGTTGGTGTTCCAGGTAGCGACACTATGGGTCTGAGGGGGGGCTCCTGGTTTGTGAATTTTTGGTAGTCCGTAGAAGCGTGGTGTGTTGGATCCATCTGGTTTCATTTTTTGGAAGACTCTCTTGTTTAGTTCTCCAGATTTTTGAAGTTTTTTGAGTAAGGCTGTGATTTTGTTCTCTAGTTGTGGGGGTCAGGTCTACCGCCACCTCTTGGTAAGTGTCGGTATCTGCAAGCAGTGCGTTTGCTTTCTCAACGTAGACTGTTCGGTTTAAAATGACTGTCAGGCGTCCTTTGTCTGCAGGTAGGATAACGTCGTTTTTATCTTTTTTGTGTCCTTTTAGGGCTTTCCTTTCTTGTGTATTGAATGTGTTTTTTTCTTTTTTCCTGCTTAATGTTGGTGCGACTGCCTGTCTGATGGTTTGCTGGGTTTCTTCTGAGAGTTTGTTGTCTTTCAGTGTTGTTTCTAACGCTGCTGAGAAATCTTTCTTGTCCGCATCCCGGAAGTTGTAATTTAATCCTCTTACTAAGACGGCTTTTTCAGTGTCTGTTAATGGTCGGTCAGATGAGTTTTTTATCCATGTTTCTGTGCTCTCTGTGTTGTTATTTTGTGAGAGAGTTTGTCTAGTTTTTTTGTTTTCTGTGTTTGCCATTGTCTGATGTCTATGGCTCGTTGTACTGTGTCTGTCCATTCATGGTCTGTCGCGTTAGTGAGTAAAGATTTTTGTCGCGAAATTTCCCGGTTCTATTTATGGAGTCTGTTGTGGGCATCATTGATAATTTCTCTAAGCATTCTGCGGCCATTTTGCTCAGCTATTCTTTTGGCTAGTGCGGTGTTAAGGGGAGGTTTGTATTTGAGACATTTAGGTAGTACCTGTTTCCTTAGGCATTCATGCAGGAAGTACAGCAGTTCGCGGGTGGCACTCTTGTCGGATGGCACTGGTTTCCCATCTTTGGGCCAGTTTTAGCGTATTGCGCCCATAGGTGCGAGCGAGATCTGAGAAGATTTGTAGTTCAGGTTGAGGTTCTGGATGTGAGTTTGCTCGCTGAGCTGGAAGGTTCGTTTTCAGACGTTTCATCACCATTCTAGGTAACATCATCAGTGAGCCTCCGACGAAGCGCTGGAGAATTAAACAAGAGAGTCTTCCAAAAAATGAAACCAGATGGATCCAACACACCACGCTTCTACAGACTACCAAAAATTCACAAACCAGGAGCCCCCCCTCAGACCCATAGTGTCACTACCTGGAACACCAACCTACAGATTAGCCAAGGAGCTACACCAAAGACTAAAACACCTAGTAGAAGACTCCCACCACTCCATTCGCTCCACCCAAGAATTCCTGAATAGAATCAAAGACACCAAGATAGAAGAGGATGAAATAATGGTCTCCTTTGACGTAACAGCCCTGTTTACATCCATCAACATCAACCTGGCCAAAGAAACACTGACTACACTATTAGAAGAACCAAAGACACATACACTAGACGCCACCAGCCTCATCAGCAGGGACAACATCATCAAGCTAGTGGACCTATGCCTCACCACCCACTTCACTTTCAATAACAAAACCTACAGACAAACCAACGGTACACCCATGGGATCTCCGATATCAGGGTTCTTAGCAGAGGCAGTAATGCAGAGACTCAAACAAACAGCTCTGCCAATCATCCAACCCAAACTTTGGGTCCGCTATGTGGATGACACCTTTGTCATCACTAAACAAAACAAATTAGAGGAAACCTTCAAGACCATCAATAATACCCTTACTGGCATAACATTCACAAAAGAGGAGGAAAACAACAAGAAACTGCCATTCCTAGATGTCACAGTAGAGCGAACAGCCAATGGGGAACTTCAAACCAGCATCTACAGGAAAACAACACAGACGGACCAAATACTGAACTACAGGAGCAACCATCCCAACACCCACAAACGAAGCTGCATTAGAACATTATTCCAATGAGCCACCACACACTGCAGCACAGAGGAACTACGCAGAGCAGAGGAAAATCACCTATACAGCGTATTCAAAAAGAGCGGGTACCCAATGAATACAGTCCGCCGATTTCTCAGCAACAAACCCAAACAAACAGACAAAATGGGCCCAGAAACCATAACCACTCTCCCCTACATCAAAGACATTTCCGAAATGACTGCCAGACTACTCAGACCTCTTGGCATCAGGGTAGCCCACAAACCCACCAATACACTAAAACAGCAGCTAATGAACTTAAAGGACCCTATACAGACAACAAGCAAAACAAACGTCATCTACAAAATACCTTGCAAGAACTGAGACAAACACTACATTGGACAAACAGGCAGAAAGCTGGCCACCAGGATACATGAACATCAACTAGCCACAAAACGACATGACCCACTATCACTCGTATCCTTACATACAGATGAGGAAGGACACCACTTTGATTGGGACAACACATCCATCCTAGGACAAGCCAAACAGAGACATGCACGAGAATTCCTAGAAGCATGGCATTCCAACCGGAACTCCATCAACCAACACATTGACTTGGAGCCAATCTACCATCCCGTGAGAAAAAGAACAGGAAATGACATCACCAACCCAAGGAAACCTAACCAGATAAATAGAAAGCGGGACATAACACCAGCGCTTCGTCGGAGGCTCACTGATGATGTTACCTAGAATGGTGACGAAACGTCTGAAAACTAACCTTCCAGCTCAGCGAGCAAACTCGCATCCAGAACCTCAACCTGAGTTACAAATCTTCTCAAAACTCGCTAAGGCATACAGTGTTTTAGCTTTTATTAATAGAGGGATCGCGTTCCGGAACCAAGAGGTTATGGTGAAGCTGTACAAAACTCTGGTGGAGCCGCACTTGGCGTATCATGTACAGTTCTGGTCACCGCATTATAAGAAGGATGTGGAAGCTTTGGAAAGGGTGCAGAGGTGATTTACTAGGATGTTGCCTGGTCTGGAGGGAAGGTCTTATGAGGAAAGGATGAGGGACTGGAGGCTGTTTTCATTCGAGAGAAGAAGGTTGAGAGGTGACTTAATGGAAACATATAAAATAATCAGAGGGTTAGATAGGGTGGATAGGGAGAGCCTTTTTCCTAGGATGGTGACGGCGAGCACGAGTGGGCATAGCTTTAAATTGAGGGGTGAAAGATATAGGACAGATGTCAGAGGTAGTTTCTTTACTCAGAGAGTAGTAAGGGAATGGAACGCTTTGCCTGCAACGGTAGTAGATTCGCCAACTTTAGATACATTTAAGTTGTCATTGGACAAGCATATGGTCGTACACAGAATAGTGTAGGTTAGATGGGCTTGAGATCGGTATGACAGGTCGGCACAACATTGAGGGCCGAAGGGCCTGTGCTGTAATGTTCTATGTTCTAACATTATCTCTGCATTTAATCCAGCACTATTAGAATTTTTATACAGGGGATTGACCGAGCTAGAGTTCCCAATGTGCACAAGGATGTTCAGGCTAGGCGAATTAGCCATGGAAAATGCAGGATTACTGGGATAGTGTCGGGGTGTGGGTCTGGGTGGACAGCTCTTCAGACATGATGGGCTGAATGGCCTACTTCCATACAGTAGGGAATCTATAAATACAGGCTCAGTCAACTCAATTTCTACTCATCCAACAAACTTGCCATCTCAGGAATCAGCCTATTTAAGAAGGGGATGGATTGATTTCTGGAAGCAAAAGATATTAAGGTGCATGGGGAAAAAGCAGGAGTATTGCTTTGCGATAGAAGACCAACCATGATCATGTTGGACAGGCAGAGTTGGCTCAATGGACTGAATGGCCTATTCCAGTTCATTCTTTCTATTTTGATCAGTAAACAATTCATCACTCTTCTGAGAGGTCAATGCCACAATCGGAGAATGGGGCTGGGTGGTAGTCAGAATTGTCAAAATATTCACACCAATCCACTCAGGGGTATTGTGACACATTTCTGGAACAAACCTAACTCCAAGCCTCTCAACTAACCCCTTCATAAAGGGGAAATCATGCCTGGCAAATTTACTAGAATTCTTTGAGGAGGCAACAAACAGGATAAATAAAGGAGAGGCTTTGTGTGTAATAAATTTATTTTCCAGAAGGTGTTTCATAAGGTAATACACATTCAACTGCTTAATAAAACGAGAGCCCATGGTGTTGGGGTAGTATATATGGAGGATTGGAAAACTAATAGAGCATAGGATCACAGGATCCTTTCAAGCCTCCTCGCCATTCAAAGGGATCATTGTTGATTGACCACTTCAATGCCTCTTACTCACCCATTCTGCAAAACCCTTTATGCCATTGGTAATTAAAAATCTATCAATCTCTACCTTAATCTTAAAGATTGGGCCTCCATGGTTCTGTACGCTAAAGAATTCCATAGGTTCACCACCGTCTGAGCAAACAAATGTCCCAACCACAGAATTGGAATGGGGGAGTATTTTCAGTATAGCAACCTGCGGCCAATGGAGTACCACAGGGATCAAAACAGGGGCCACATTTGGTGGAAGATGATCTCAGGCAAGGAGCGTTGAGTTTCTAAGCCAAGTTGCTATTGAAAAGGAAGAGGAGTTAGGCGCCTTAAGAAGTATTAAGGTAGGTAAGTCCCCAGGTCCTAAGATCTATCCCAGAATAGTGAGGGAAGCAAGGGAACAAAGTACTGAAGCATTGACAGACATCTGGAGAGGGTAAAGAAAAGGTTTACCAGGATGTAGCCTGGTGTGGGGGATTTTAGCTATGGAATAATTTGGATAGACTGTGTTTGTTCTCACTGGAACGCAGGAGGTTGAAGGCTGACCTGGTAGAAGATTATAAGATTGTGAATGGCATGGATAGAGCAGAAAGAATGAGGCTTTTTCCCAGGGTGGAGGGGTCAATTACTGGGCGACACAGGTGCAAGTACGGTGGGGGGGAGGGGCAAGTTTAAAACAGATGTATGAGGCAAGTTTTTCATACAAAGGGAGGTGAGAGCCCGGAATGCGCTGCCAGAGGAGGGAGCGGAAGCAGATACAATAGCAGCTTTCAAGAAACTCCTGGATGAATACATGGATAGGAAGGGAATAGAGGGATGTAAGTGAAGACATTTTCAGAATGGAAGGTCACAAGGTGTTGGTGCAGGTTTGGAGGGCCAAAGGGCCTGTTCCTGTGCTGTGCTATTCTTTGTTCTTTAATTCTACCACCTAGAAAAACCTGATAAATGTGTGGTTGGAGATGCTGCCCTGGGTTTGGACTCATCAACCGTGCAAGGACCCACAGAACACATGATCTATGGCATGGAATTTCCTGGGTGGACAGTCATACTCATTGGCAAGTGATTGCTGACAAGTACGAAGACAATGACTAGGAAGCCAGGCTGGTTGATGACTCTGAGATAATGGGAACTGCAGATGCTGGAGAATTCCAAGATAATAAAATGTGAGGCTGGATGAACACAGCAGGCCAAGCAGCATCTCAGGAGCACAAAAGCTGACGTTTCGGGCCTAGACCCTTCCTCAGAGAGCTTGACTCTGTTGTGCCACTGCCTGACTGCAGCAGATTGTGGGTGCAATGCGCTACATTCTTCATCCAGGCTAATTGTGAAGCATACAGCTGGCCTGCTGGAGTTTAAGTTTCTGATGCTTTGATTGGTCTGGCAGAGCCTCCAGAAGGAGTGTGCCCCATAATCCTAGCATACCATTCTCTGCAGAACAGCAGCAGGCAATGTGGGGATGTAATAGATTCTAAAATAGCTGCCAGGTCAGCAGTCTTCTGAGGAAGAAGATGAACACATTGAAATGGAAAAGCATCACCTGCTGCATGATAGATTGCTGAAGCCCAAGTGCAACAAGTCAAACAGGACTGAAATGACATCCAGTTCTAATAGATGAGAGCTGGATGCAGTAAGCCCATAAGATATAGGAGCAAAATAAGGCTATTCTGCCCATGGAGACTGCTTTGCCATTTGCATACATCCTCCCTTTCAGCCTTGAATTCCTATTAATTAAGAACCTATCTAGGTCTGTTATGACTTGGCCTCTACAGTTTTCTGTGACAATGAGGCCCACAGATTCACCACCTACTGGCTGAAGAAATTCTTCCTCTTCTCAGTTCTAAAGGGTCGTGCCTTTACTCTCAGTGTGTGTCCTCGGGTGCTAGTCTCTCCTACTGGTGGAAACATCTTCTTCACATCCGCTCTCTCCAGGCCTCTCAGTATTGTGTTAATTCCAATGAGATCCCACCACACCCTTCTAAATTCCATCAAGTACAGACCCAGAGTCTTCAACCACTCCTCATATGACAAGCTCATTATCCCCAGAATCATTCTTGTGAGTCTCCTCTAGACCACCTCCAATGCCAGCATATCCTTCCTTAGATAAGAAACTCCGAACTACTCACAATTTTCCAAATGCATCTGACCAGAGCCTTATACATCCTTAGTAGTACATCCCTGCTCTGGTATCCCTAAACCTCTTGAAATGAATGCTAATATTTTATTTAACTTCTAAACTGTTAGCTGAGTTTACACGTTAACTTTAAGAGAATTCTGAACCAGGACTCTTAAGCCCCTCTGTGTTTAATATTTCTGAAGCTTTTTTTCCTATTTAGAAACAGTCTATGCCTCTATTCTTTCTGTCAAAGTATAACCTCTCAGTTGCCTATGCTGTATTTCACCTGCCACTTCTTTGCCCAATCTCTGGGCATGTCAAAGTGGCCTCCAGCTTCCTCAATTCTAATTATTCCTCCACCTAGTATAGCTAAAATGCCCTCTGTTCCGTGGTCCAGAGTGTTAATATATAAAGTGAAAAGGTGTTGTCCTGACACTGGCCCTTTTGAAACTCCACTAGTCACAGGCTGCCATCCTGAAAAAGGCCCCTTTATGCCTACTCTTTGCCTTCTGCCTTTCAGCCAATCCTCAATCCATGCCAGTACCTATTTAACAGCCTCCTGTGTATTACAAAGAAGGGGAGGTTAAATGAAAGAAAAGCCCTGATATTCACAAGTGACAATTTATTAATTTAACCCCAACAGTGAACAAATTAACAGAACTACTAACAAACTGAACAATTCCCCTCTAACTACTAACTATTCCCAAACTGAACAAAATTCTACAGGCATGCTATTCCAATAAATACAAACCCACTTATATAACCCAAGTAGTAAAGAAAATTAAAACTTAGACTCTCAAAACCCACATAGAATATATCTTCCAGAATGCTCTGCCTTCTCCACTGTCTCTCAAGTCATAAACACCTTTCTTCTGTTCTGATCCTGCAGACGGGGATATTTTCTCTGTGAAGACTCTTAGCTAGAAATGCCATGGTGTCTTTTATGGATAGATGGTGTTTTCTTAGACAGCTTCGCAATTTCTTGTGAGAACTAGGTGCTTATTTCTCAGATGGCAGTTCACTCTCACACTGATTTTCGAAAACCCACTCCTTATATACCTTGGATGACATATTAATTTTCTTACAATAGCATTGGTCCGAGATTGTTAAAACCATCAGATTTAAATTCAATTGGCTTTCAATCACTAAGTGCTTGGTTTAAATTAATTGGCAAATTCCATTTTGTGCCAAAACATCAAAACACAGCTAAGGTTTCCAATCACACAGCCAATTGATACAAGCTTCCAATTCAGAGCTGGCTGTACCCGCTTCAGTTACGATCTCTAAGCTTAGAAAAGCACTTTATCTCTTAAAGGAACTACATACTGTTCTCCATTATAATTTTTAACAACTTCTAGCTTCCTATCTTCCAATTCATGATTACTCTACACAACTTTGTAACACCACCCAAGAAAAAAAAACCATTATCAAAAGATGGCTTCATTTCTTTAAATCTTAACACCATTATCACGTGATACATAGGTTAATAATATAAAGTTACCCTTTTCATACTAATTTTGCACACGTATATAACATTGGACTGTACGGTTCTATCTTATCTGCACATCAACATATACAATCTGTACCTGAAAAGCCTACAACATAAGACTCCAACAAAATAGACAAGAAATGTATTCTTGTCCTTAGATCTTTCTAAAAAGGTGAGAGGCTTGTGGGCTGTGTACACAACCATCTCTGAAACATTGTTTATGTTAAAATGTTGTTAGAACAGTACCAAACTTAATAACTATATTTTCAGTGGTGGAGTATTTTATCTGATGAATATTGAGTTTCTTTGAAAAATAACCAATTGGCCTTTCAATTCCAACATCATCCTCCTGCATCAACATATCCCTCGATAATATTCATCGATAATGAATTTAAAGTGTTTTCGGAAATTTGGTGTGGCTAAAACTGGTGCAGTGGTTAACACGGCCTTTAAATTCTCAAATGCCATCTAGGAAATAGCGGAGGCTTTGGTCGTGATCTTTCAAAAGTCACTGGAGACAGGGAAAGTCCCAGATGTTTGGAAGATTCCTGTTGTAACCCCCCTGCTTAAGAAAGGATCAAGGCAAAAGATGGAAAATTATAGGCCGATTAGCCTAATCTCGGTAGTTGGTAAAGTTCTAGAATCCATTGTCAAGGATGAGATTTCTAAATTCCTGGAAGTGCAGGGTCAGATTAAAACAAGTCAGCATGGTTTTAGTAAGGGGAGGCTGTGCCTGACAAACCTGTTAGAATTCTTTGAAGAGGTAACAAGTATGTTAGACCAGGGAAACCCAGTAGATGTTATCTATCTAGACTTCCAAAATGCCTTTGATACGGTGCCTCACGGGAGGCTGCTAAGCAAGAGGAGGACCCATGGTGTTGGATGTGAGCTACTGGCTTGGATTGAGGATTGGCTGTCTGACAGAAGGCAGAGAGTTGGGATAAAAGGCTCTTTTTCGGAATGGCAACCAGATGAGTGGTGTCCCACAGGGTTCAGTGTTGGGGCCGCAGCTGTTCACCTTATACGTTAATGATCTGGATGAAGGGACCAGGGGCATTCTGGCGAAGTTTGCCGATGATACGAAGGTAGATAGACAGGCAGGTAGTACTGAGGAGGTGGGGAAGCTGCAGAAAGATTTAGACAGTTTAGGAGAGTGGTCCAGGAAATGGCTGATGAAATTCAATGTGAGTAAATGTGAGGTTTTGCACTTTAGAAAAAAGAATACAAGCATGGACTATTTTCTAAATGGTGAGAAAATTTGTAAAGCAGAAGTACAAAGGGATCTGGGAGTGTTGGTCCAGGATTCTCTAAAGGTTAACTTGCAGGTAGAGTCCGTGATCAAGAAAGCGAATGTAATGTTGTCGTTTGTCTCAAGAGAGTTGGAATATAAAAGCAGCGATGTGCTTCTGAGGCTTTATAAAGCTCTAGTTAGGCCCCATTTGGAATACTGTGTCCAATTCTGGGCCCCACACCTCAGGAAGGACATACTAGCCCTGGAGCATGTCCACCGGAGATTCACACGGATGATCCCTGAAATAGTTGGTTTAACGTATGATGAATGGCTAAGGATCCTGGGATTGTACTCATTAGAGTTTAGAAGGTTGAGGGGAGATCTAATAGAAACTTACAAGATAATGTATGGCTTAG
This sequence comes from Stegostoma tigrinum, assembly GCF_030684315.1. NCBI lineage: Eukaryota > Metazoa > Chordata > Chondrichthyes > Orectolobiformes > Stegostomatidae > Stegostoma > Stegostoma tigrinum. The sequence continues at coordinate 7,534,821 of NC_081375.1, forward strand.
AAGGGGTGGATGCTAGGAAGTTGTTTCCGTTGAGCGGGGAGACTAGGACCCGTGGGCACAGCCTTAAAATTAGAGGGGGTAAATTTAAAACTGAAATGAAATGACATTTCTTCAGCCAGAGAGTGGTGGGCTTGTGGAATTCATTGCCATGGAGTGCAGTGGAGGCTGGGATGTTAGATGCCTTCAAGGCAGATATCGACAAATTCTTGATCTCACAAGGAATCAAGGGCTACGGGGAGAGTGCAGGGAAGTGGAGTTGAAATGCCCATCAGTCATGATTTAAATGGCGGAGTGGACTTGATGGGCTGAATGGCCTTACTTCCACTCTTATGGTCTTATGGCATTATTCTGTCCACCGAAACTTTGTGCTGTTCCTTAGCAAATCTGTCAGCAGTGCCACCACACTTCCAGCGAATCTGTTCAGTCCCAAAAGTCGAAGCACCTCTTACTTTGAGGACAGTTTTGGAAATGCCTTGATAGCCTTCATCCTCACATTCCTCAGAGTTATCCTTCCATCTCTGATGTTATGTCCCAAGAACGGCACTTCTACCTTTGCAAATTCAGTTTTTGCTAAATTTATATCGGCTTTGCAGCTCTTAGTCTTTCTAAGAGGTCTGCCAAATGCACCATGTAATCTTTCCACGTACAGCTAAAGATCACTAGGTCATCTGTATAGATGGCACAATTAGTCAATCCTGCCACAACTCTGTTCATAAGTCTTTGAAATGAGGCTGGTGCATTCTTCATCCCAAACACCATTACTTTAGATTGATATAGTCCATTTGGCATAAGCCCTCAATATGGTCTTGAAGGTCTGATGCCACCTTTCCAATGCTCCCTGGGATTCAGGATGATAAGCATCTGATTTAAAGTGTTGGATGCCCAAACTATCCATGACCTTCTTAAATAACTTGGCAGTAAAATTGGACCCTTGGTCTGACTGAATCTCCCTGGGTGATCCATAACGGGTAAAGAAATCAAGCAACTCCTCCCACAATATTTTTTGCCTTGACATTCTGTAATGAAATTAACTCCAGAAATCTGGTAGAAACATCCATTATGGTTTGCAAATACTGGTTCCCACTTTTGGTTTTAGAGAGGGGACCTGCACAATCAATCATAACCAGCATGAAAGGTTCTTCAAATGCGGGAATTAGCATCAAAGGCACTGGTTTGATCCAGCCTGTGGATTTCCCACCATCTGACACATATGACAGGTATGGCAAAATTCAACCACGTTGTTGTGTAATTCAGGCCAATAAAAATGCTTCTGTACCTTAGCCTGGGTCATCCTCACTCCTCAATTACCTCCTACAGATAATTCATGTGCTACCCACAATACTTCCTACTCTACCGGCAACACAATCTCGTGATCTTCTGCCCATTTCTCCTCTGCACTAACCTGCCGAGGTCTCCATGTCCACCTTAAGATAATAGCACTCGGGATTGCATTCTGATCCTTTTTCAGAGGAGGCTTTAAGATATAAACCTTTTATTGTCTGATTTTTTTTGTTGTAATTAATCTTTCAGAACTAAGTACCTCTGCCTGATCCTCTACCTGTTCAGGTTTTTTCTTCACCATTTCATCAACCAGGATGTCAGCTAACTGGACCTCAACTCCTTCATCTCTCTCTTTGGTTTTTTATTCCTGCTGTAACTTATGACTGTGGGATCTTGTTACCATATAATCCAGAAAAATTCCAGGATATTTATCTTTTAACTCCTCAGTTCCCTAGTTTTCCTTGTCTTCTCCACTACGAGGGGCATCACTCCCATCTTTGATCCTGCTGGGTCATTTCCAAGAACCAACTGTATTCCTGGAATAGACACTTTTTCAGTCACTCCCACTATCACTTTCCCAGTCTTGATTGGACTCTCCAACCTGATCTTACGCAGGGGTACATTGAATCTCTCTCCATTTATTCCACAGATTACCACTCTTCCAGGTAACCATTCATAAGGACTGCAAATACTTTAATTTCTTTCTATCAGAGACTGGCTAGCTCCCCAATAGCTCTCAATATTTTTACTTCTTTACCTTCTCCCCTGTTCTTCCTGAGTAAACCTTACCCACAAAGGTGAAATCTTTGTAGAGATCGGGCACCATCTCACTATCCAGCCCATGAATAGGCTGTGCACTCTCCTGTAGATCCTTGAATTCTCTTGGGATTTCCTTCACTACTTCAACTAATCCCACTGGTTCAGTCTCTTTTCTTGCATCCTTTTTCCCAGCACCTTTCTTAAACCACCAACAATGTGACTTTATGTGTTCCACTCCATTACAGTGAAAATACCTGTCCCTTTCACTTCTTTTTCACATTCTTCTGTTTCTTTCTTCACCTGTGGTAAAATGTTCCCAGTGTGATCTGCTTGTTGTTATTCATTGAAGGATCTCCCTTCTTCCCAATTTCTATCCCTCATGGAATGAAATTGCTGTTGGAAGCTCAACATCAATTTATGCATTAACGTGTATTCATCCACCATCTCTACAGGTCTTCTGGCTGTTTTAACTTCCTGTTCCTCGACATGAGTTTTTATCATTTCTGGAAGTGAGTTTTTAAGGTCCTCCAGCAGAATAATCTCTCTATGATCCTCATATATCTTTTCTATCTTTAATGCCCTCACCCATCTATCAAAGTTGCTATGTTTAATTCTTTCAAATTCAACACAAGTCTGACCTGATTCTTTCCTGATATTTCTGAACCATTGTCTATATGCTTCTGGTACCAATTCCTAGGCACTCAAAATAGCTTGTTTCACTCCTTCATAGTCTCCTGGTAGCTCCCCTGACAGTGCTGGAAACACCTCATTAGCCCTGCCTACCAAGTTGGTCTGAATTAACAATTGCCCGCGCAGACTCTGGCCACTTCATCCTCCTAGCCAGTTTCTCAAACGAAATAAAAAAGGCTTCTATATCTTTTTCATTGAATTTTGGTAATGTTTGGACATATTCATATATATCTCTACAAGACTGTTGGCTATTTGCTCATCCTCACTTCTCCATTGTACTCTTCTTTCTGCCATGTAAAGCCTTTTTGCTTCAAGTTTCAACTTCAACATTTTAGGATCTACATCCATAGATCCCTCAAAGTTGCCACCCAAGTTGATAGGGTTGTAAAGCAGGTGTGTCGTTTGCTGGCTTTCATTAGCATGGGATTGAGTTTAAGAGCCATGAGGTTATGCTGCAGCTGTATAAAACCCTGGTTAGACTGCACTTGGAATGTTGTGTTCAGTTCTGGTCACCTAATCACAGGAAAGGTGTGGAAGCTTTAGAGAGGGTGCAGTGGAGATTTACCAGGATGCTGCCTGGACTGGAGGGCAGGTCTTATGAGGAAAGTTTGAGGGAGCAAGGGCGAAGAAGAATGAGAGGTGACTCGATAGAAGTTTACAAGATGATGAGAAGCCTAGATAGAATGAATAGTCAGAGACTTTTTCCCAGGGCGAGAATGACTATTATGAGGGGGCATAATTTTAAGGTGATTGAAGGAAGGTATAGGGGAGATGTCAGAGGTAGTTTCTTCACAGAGAGTGGTGGGGATGTGGAATGCGCTGCCGGCAGTGGTAGTGGAGTCAGATACTTTAGAGACTTTTAAGCAACTCTTGGATAGGCACATGGAGGATAGTAAAATGTAGGGTGTGCAGGGCAGATTGACCTTAGTAGGATAATAGGTTGGCACAACATTGTGGGCTGAAGGGCCTGTACTGTGCTGTACTGTTCTATGTTCATCTTTTCTGACTCAAACATTCTTTCTCTTTCTTCTGCCCTAGCTCTTCTTTCCTTTCCTTTATCTTCTAACTCCAATTGCCTAATTTTCAATTTATTTTTTTATAACTCCCCTGCACTTTCCTGTTTTTCTGGTATACCTAAATGCTTGATTAACCCCTTTACAATTTCAGATTTCCTCTTCGCCCTAGTTAAAGCCAACTCTAGCCAATTTGCTATGTCTGAAAAGTACATCCTTCCTCTGTTTTTCTAAACTTTCTTGGTAAATTTGGGAAGCATCTTCACATCCCAGAACCTCTTTGGCAATGTTAAGAGCCATTTCTCTCACTTTTGATTTAATCAACCACAAGTAACTGAAATTAAACAGAATATTTTCACTGACATTTAATTTAAAGATCTAGGACACTAATCTCCAAGTCTGTTTAAATCTGTCCAAATCCATTCAGATCTGGCACATGAACTGGCCAGTTCCAGGATAAGCCCCTAAACTGTTATGGAGAAGGGGAGGTTAATTTGAAAGAAAAGTCCTGATGTTCTCTCTCAAAATAACAAGTAACAATTTGGTTAATTAACCCTAACAGTGAGCAAATTAACATAATAGCTAACAAACTGCACAATTCCCCCGTAACTGCTAACTATTCCCTATCTGAATACAATTTGACAGGTATGCTGTCTCAATAATGACAAGTCCCACTTATATAACTGAAGTAGTAAGAAAAAACTTAATTAAAACTTAGTCTGTCAATGTCCATACAGAATGTGTCTTCCAAATGCTCTGCCTTCTCCACTGTCTCTCCAGTCAAAACTCTCTTTCTTCTGCTGTTCTCAAATTATAAATGCCTTTCTTCTGCTGATCCTGCTGTCAGGGTTGTTTTCTCTCTGAAGACTCTTTGCCAGAAGTGCCACGTTGCCTTTTATGGATAGATGGTGCTTTCTTAGACAGCTTAGTGATTTCTTGTGAGGCTGGGTACTTATTTCTCAGATGGCAGTTCACTCTCGCACTGATTTTCGAAAACCCTCTCCTTATATACCTTGGATGACATATTAATTTTCTTACAATAGCATTGGTCCGAGATTGTTAAAACCATCAGATTTAAATTCAATTTGTTTTCAGTCACTAAATGCTTGGTTTAACTTAATTGGCTGATTCCAGCTGGTTGCCTAAACATCAAAACATACCTAAGGTTTCCAATCACACAGCCAGTTGATACATGTTTCCATCTTAGAATTGGCTGTACATCTTCAGCTACATACAGGCTCTCTTTTTTCTGTATAAATTGCTATGTTTAGAAATGCACTTTATCTCTTAAAGGAACTACATTCTGTTCTCCCTCATCATTTTATACAAACAAATTCTAGCTTCCTGCCTTCCGGTTCACAATTACTCTGCACAACTTTGTAACATGTGCGGCACCTTGTCAAAGGCCTTCTGGAAATTCAAATAGATCACATCCACTGGCTGTCATTTGTCTAACTTGCTCCTTACCACCTCAAAATAGTTCTAATAGACTTAGCCTTATTTTACAATGCACTTCCAGTACTCCGCAATCTCATACTTGATAATAGATTCTAAAATTTTACCAATAACCAAAGTCAAGCTAACTGGCCTATAACTTCCACTGCTCCCTCTTTAAATAGGAGTGTTACATTAGGGTGTTCTGAAGAAGGGTCAATGGACCTGAAATGATAACTGCTTTCTCTCTATAGATGCCATCAGGATCACTGGGATTTTCCAGCAATTTCTGTTTCTGTTTCTGATTTCCAGCATCCACAGTTCCTTTATTTTTTCTGGTATTTAGCCATTTTCCAGTCCTCTGGGACCGTCCCTGGCTTCAGTGATTCCTGAAAGATCACCATCAATGTTTCCACAATCTCCTTCAGGGCCTGGGGTGTCGTCCATCTGGTCTGATTTATCCACCTTCAGAGCTTTCAGCTTCCCCAACACTTTCTCCTTAGTGATGGTACACACTCACCTCTGCTCCCAACTCTTGAAGTTCTGTTATGCTACTGGTGCCTTCCACCTTGAAGTATGTATTCAGTTCCTCCACCATTTCTTTGTTCCCCATTACTAGTTCTCCTGCCTCATCTTCCAATGGTTCAATGTCTATTCTCACCTCTTTCCTACCTTTTATATGTTTAAAAATACACTTGCAATCTTCTTCCATCTTACTAGCTGGCATATCATCACATTTCATCTTCTGCCCCCTACTTGCTTTTATGGTTGTCCACTGTTGATTTGTAAAGTCCTCCCAATCCTCTGGCTTCTCATGAGTTTTCACCACATTATATGCTTTCTATTTATGCTGCCCCTGACTTCCCTTGTCAGCCACAGTTGCCTCATCCTCCCCTTTGTATGTTTCTTCTTCCTTGGGATGAATTTCTGCTGTGCCTCCCGATTTATCCCCTGAAACTTCTGCCATTGCAGTTCTACCATTTTCCCGGCTAGGCCCATCCACCAATGTGCTCTGGCCAGCTCATTCCTCATGTCTTTGTAGTTTGCTTTACTCAGCTATAATAGCATTACATGTGATTCCACCTTCTCCCTCTCAAACTACAGGGTGAATTGTACCATAATGTGGTCACTGCCCACTCGGGGTTCCTTTACCTTAAACTCCCTCATCAAATCTGTCTCAGTGATCAGCCATTGACTGTAACCTTATTGTTGATAAAAAAAAAGGTAAGCAATCTCTGTCTGTTCCCAGAGGCCAGTTTCTGCTAAATTTAGCTGCACTTTAGTAGTTGCTGACGAATAGTGAATGAAGGCTTTCCTGTATGTGATTGTCCAATATGGAACAATGAGAGGATCTGGGACTACATGGGACATTGGGGATAGAGTACCACTCCCTTAGACAAGGCTCTAAAATGGGTTGAGTTAAGCACAGTTAAGCTGCAGAGCTCGATCCTTAACAGGCAAGACATGTATGAATGTATGTATAATCAGGGACCAGGTGCACACCTATGTGCTCTGAGAAGCCCTGGTGTTTGGTTTCACTCCCACTATGTGCCTGTTGAAAGGTAGCTTCCAGCTGACTGTACGTGACCTGGTGCGCAACTGGGATCTAAAGATGTGCCAGGAATCCTGGGTGACGCTGATAATGGCGGATACTTCCGCCTGTGGCAAGAGGGAAGATAGGATTCCATAAAGCAGGACTCATAGGTAATAAGGCTTTAATAAGGCATTAGAAAATAACGTTAGAAATCTTACTAGGCTTCACGGAGGGAAAAGCGATATCTCCCCTCCCCCTACCACATCCCAAAACCAGCCGAGCTCGTCCCCACCTGCCTAACCTGTTCTTCCTCTCACCTATCCCCTCCTCCTACCTCAAGCCACACCCCCATTTCCTACCCACTAACCTCATCCCACCCCCTTGACCTGTCCGTCCTCCCTGTACTGACCTATCTCCTCCCTACCTCCCAACCTGCACTCACCTTTATTGGCTCCATCCCTGCCTCTTTGGCCTGTCTGTCTCTTCGTTACCTATCTCCTCCTCTATCCATCTTCGACCCGCCTCTCCCTCTCTCCCTATTTATTTCAGAATCCTCTTCCCCTCCCCCATTTCCGATGAAGGGTCTTAGGCCCAAAACATCAGCTTTCCTGCTCCTAAGGTGCTGCTTGGCCTGCTGTGTTCATCCAGCTCTACACCTTGTTATCTCTAAAATTGACACTGAGCTGCTTTCTGGTAGACAGCAGAGATACCACTCCTTATTTGTTGTAATAGATCTTGACTCCTTTCTTTAAAATGGCCACAGTTACAGCAGCTTGGAGATCCTCTGGCATGCTCTTCTTCTAGTTGAGCAAGGTGTGATTATGAAGCATTTTAGTATATTGGTGAATATACCGTCTGCACTGATAGTCTTGTTGGTTCTCGGCTGTCTTTTTTTCTCTGCTTCTCATTAACATCTTCTGAGATGTTATTATACATTAAGGTTTTGGATTAGACTTGTAGCTCAGGTTGTGGATATTGTGGTTGGTTGGCTCCCTGAGCTGGTTCGTAATTCGATTTCATTACTCTGCTGGGTAACATTATCAGTGCAGCCTCCGATGAAGTGCCATTGTATTTTCATTTAAACTCTAGTGTCTGTTGAGCTGCATTACCTCACTTCTCGTTTAGGGTCTAACTTTATGTGTTTATTGATGGATTTCTTAGTGAATAGCCAGGTCCCTAGGAATTCCTGGCTTGTGTCTGCTTGGCCTGCCCCAGGATCCTGGTGTTGTCCCAATCAAACTGGTGGTTTTCCTTATCCATGTGGATGGAGTTTAGTGAATATTGGTCGTGTCTTTTTGTTGCCAGTTGATCTTACTGTATTCTTGTGGCTAATTTTCTTCCTGTTTGTCTAATGTAATGTTTGTCTCAGTCTTTGCAGGGAATCTTTATATGACATTGGACCTGTCCATAATGGGTAGTGGGTCTTTGGTTCGAGCGAGCAGTTGGCATGGGGTTGATGTGGGTTTGTGTGCCACTCTGATGCCCAGTCATCATAGGAGTCTTGTGGTCAGTTCAGATGTGCTCCTGATGTAAGGTAGCGTAGTGAGTGTGTCAGGGCATGTACTTCCCGTTGTTGTGCTTGTGATAGGCATCTTCTGACCCAGTTTTTCAGTATCCATTGTCTCTGAACACTTGGAAGAGATACTTGTGTTCTTCTTGACGTAGCCCCTGCTGCTGCAGTGTGTCGTTGTCCATTTAAAGAATGTTCTCATGCAACTTTGTGTGTATTAGGGTGGTTGCTGTTGAAATTCAGTACTTGGTCGGTGTGTGTGGCTTTCCTGTATACGTTTGTTAGGAATTCCTCATTTGTCTTTGGTTCCACCATGATGTCTAGGAATGGGAGCTGTTTGTTCTTCTCTTCTTCTCTGGTGAATTTGCTCCCGGTGAGTGTTTTGTTTATTAGTTTGTGTGTCTCCTCTAGTTTGGTTCATTTAATAATGACGAAGGTGTCATTTTTATGGTGTATCCGTAATTTGGCTTGGACTAGCGTAAGGGCCATAGATCAAGTGTCTGCAACACCATGTTAGCTTTTAGTCCAGAGATAGGTAATCCCATGGGTGTCCCGTTGATCTATTCATGTATCTGTCCGTTAAAGTTGAAGTGGATGGTGAGGCATAGATCCAGTAGCTTCAGCATGTTGACTGTGGAGATGATGTCACCAGGGCCTTGTTCTTGCTTTAGTAGTGATGCTAGTGTTTCTTTTGCTAGTGGTATGTCTATCAATGTGAATAGGGCAGTTATGTCACATGAGACCATGGTCTCGTCGTCTTCTATTAGTATGGCCTTGATGGAATTGAGGAACTCTTGTGCCTTTTGGAACAGGTGGGACTTGAACCTGGTCCACCTGGGTCAGAGGAGTAGGAACACTCCACAAGAATCCTCTATAACATTAGTCTGGGGATCTGGATTTCCCTTCTTGTGATTTTACCACTGCTCCACTACTTGGGTCCTGGGTCTCAGCTGTCAATTGGTCTTTTCAACTTCATGTTGGGCTGGTGATGTGTTGCTGGTAGTGTGCTGTGGGATGAGGTTTAGGGCACTGGGTTGAGAACTGAGTCTTTGTTAAAGAGATCCTTCCAATGAGCCATGACTGCCTCCCTGTCACTTATAAGTGTCCCTCAGTTCTTAGCACTGAATGGGATAAGTCTTTGTGTGCTTTCAGGCACAATATGCCAAATGATCTCTGGGTGAAAATAATTCTCAATGCTTATCCAATTTTTCTGCCAATTTCTTTACATCTGTGCCCCTTGGTTATTGACCTTGAATGAAAATAGTTCCTACGTATATGCTCCATTGTTTTTTTCAACCTACTTTTCTAATCAACCTGTTTAGAGATGATTCAGGGGTTGGGGACAGTACCACTGCACCGCAAGAGGACCCAATCTGCTCTATCTAGACTCTTCATAATTGTGCATTTAAATTAAATTTTGAATTAAATACTTCCTCCATCTAAATAAAAACTGAAAGGACTGCAGATGCTGGAATCTGATAAAAGGAAACTGCTGGAAAAGCTCAGCAGGTCTGGCAGCATCAACCATCAGCTCTGAGAAACGGTTACTCGACTCAAAACGATAATTCTGATTTCTCTCCACAGATATTGCCAGACCTGTCAAGCTTTTCCAACAATTTCTGTTTTTATTTCCTTGGTCTATGCTGCTTCAAAGAAAGGTGAGTTCCATTTTTCTTATGCTGTAATCTCCTCTCTATCAAATTTACCTTAATTTGTAATTCTGTCTCAGGATAGTATCAAAGTTGTTGTTCCAACTCTGCATAATGGTGCATAGCCTCAGACTGTGCTGATTCAAGGATCAATTAATGTTGGAGGGTTCAGCAAGATTTGGAATATTGGTGACAATGGTGGCCAGATTAACTACTAAGCGTAATAAAATGTGAGGCTGGATGAACACAGCAGGCCAAGCAGCATCTCAGGAGCACAAAAGCTGACGTTTCGGGCCTAGACCCTTCATCAGAGAGGGGGATGGGGAGAGGGAACTGGAATAAATAGGGAGAGAGGGGGAGGCGGACCGAAGATGGAGAGTAAAGAAGATAGGTGGAGAGAGTGTAGGTGGGGAGGTAGGGAGGGGATAGGTCAGTCCAGGGAAGATGGACAGGTCAAGGAGGTGGGATGAGGTTAGTAGGTAGCTGGGGGTGCGGCTTGGGGTGGGAGGAAGGGATGGGTGAGAGGAAGAACCGGTTAGGGAGGCAGAGACAGGTTGGACTGGTTTTGGGATGCAGTGGGTGGGGGGGAAGAGCTGGGCTGGTTGTGTGGTGCAGTGTGGGGAGGGGACGAACTGGGCTGGTTTAGGGATGCAGTAGGGGAAGGGGAGATTTTGAAACTGGTGAAGTCCACATTGATACCATATGGCTGCAGGGTTCCCAGGCGGAATATGAGTTGCTGTTCCTGCAACCTTCGGTGGCATCATTGTGGCACTGCAGGAGGCCCATGATGGACATGTCATCTAGAGAATGGGAGGGGGAGTGGAAATGGTTTGCGACTGGGAGGTGCAGTTGTTTGTTGCGAACTGAGCGGAGGTGTTCTGCAAAGCGGTCCCCATGCCTCCGCTTGGTTTCCTCAATGTAGAGGAAGCCGCACCGGGTACAGTGGATGCAGTATACCACATTGGCAGATGTGCAGGTGAACCTCTGCTTAATGTGGAATGTCATCTTGGGGCCTGGGATAGGGGTGAGGGAGGAGGTGTGGGGACAGGTGTAGCATTTCCTGCGGTTGCAGGGGAAGGTGCCAGGTGTGGTGGGGTTGGAGGGCAGTGTGGAGCGAACAAGGGAGTCACGGAGAGAGTGGTCTCTCCGGAAAGCTGACAGGGGAGGGGATGGAAAAATGTCTTGGGTGGTGGGGTCGGATTGTAAATGGCGGAAGTGTCGGAGGATAATGCGTTGTATCCGGAGGTGGGTAGGGTGGTGTGTGAGAACGAGGGGGATCCTCTTGGGGCGGTTGTGGCGGGGGCGGGGTGTGAGGGATGTGTTGCGGGAAATACGGGAGACGCGGTCAAAGGCATTCTCGATCACTGTGGGGGGAAAGTTGCGGTCCTTAAAGAACTTGGACATCTGGGATGTGCGGGAGTGGAATGTCTTATCGTGGGAGCAGATGCGGCGGAGGCGGAGGAATTGGGAATAGGGGATGGAATTTTTGCAGGAGGGTGGGTGGGAGGAGGTGTATTCTAGGTAGCTGATCACAACTGCTAAGCGTGAGTGTTTTGACATTTGTACATGAAAAGAATAGTTTTATCAAAAAGTGAATGAGTCCCACGCATGACTATGTTACAGAGTTATATTCATGCATGGGAATTTATAACTTAATCTGGTTTGCCACTGCTGCACCAAGAGTGAATTTATGATTTTGATCTATATCATGGCCCTATCAATGTAATTGGGATTATAACGAAATATCAATCTAATTGACCTTCAATTTGCAATTAAACAGCAGACTAATGGTAAATTTGTAAATTTTTTTTGAGATTTTTGGTATTGAAATAAGGCCCTTTGGGTGTTACCACTAATTCCAGTTTAATTTGGTTAACTAATGGGTGAAATTAAGGAAATTAAAAGAGTAGAGGGCCCTCTTGTGGTGCAGTGGTGATGTTCCTTCCACTGGATTGCGAGACCCAGGTCGAGTCCCATCTGTTCCCGAGGTGTGTGATAACATATCTGAGCAGGTTTGTCTTAAAATAAAAGGTTAAATTTTAAAAAAATAAGAATTATGATAGTAGAACACTGAAGGTTTACATCAGAATGATTGAAATCTCTGAGCGTTTAAGATTAGATTAGATTAGATTAGATTCCCTACAGTGTGGAAACAGGCCCTTCGGCCCAACAAGTCCACACCACCCATTGAAGCATTCCACCCAGACCCATCCCCCTATAACCCACACCTCCCTGAACACTAGGGGCAATTTAGCATGGTCGATCCACCTAACCTGCACATCTTTGGACTGTGGGAGGAAACTGGAGCACCCAGAGGAAACCCACGCAGACATGGGGAGAATGTGCAAACTCCACCCAGACAGTTGCCCGACGCTGGAATTGAAACCGGGTCCCTGGTGCTATGAGGCTGCAGGGCTAACCAATGAGCCACCGTGCTGCCCCAAGTAACTCCTCATCTTTAACTGTGCTCTGAAAGGCCACAAACTGGATTTTTACTGGAGCCACATGTTAATTAGCATGAGGCAAATCGGATTAGATTAATATATGTGTGGTGTGGGAGAAATAAGTTCTGGTTCATAGAGCACAAGCACCAATACAGGGGAAAGTGAGGCCTGTACAGACGGAACAGTCGCCATGCAAACATATTGGTGCTAATATTCTTGTCAACTGCATAACTCAGGAAGTAGAGATTTTAGTAAGTGTTGTAAACTGAATAGTGGAGGCAAAGGATCAAATTTGGGAGGATGTGGTAAAAGAGTGGAGCTAAGGCCAAAGACAAAGTTATTAATCCAAGAAATGATAAACAAACTGCGCCAAGAAGGGATGGAGAGTGGAATTCTAAGGATAAACCAACATAAGATTAGAATTTACTGAAAAAGTAAAAGGATAAAACACCAGTCTCAGTATCTGACTGCACATGGCATTCAAAATGAAACAGTTGAACTGAGAGTGCAAATAGAACTATGGTTTGTAGCCAGACATCTGGCTTCGGGACCGGGATTTGGAATTTTGATAAGTACAGGACATGAAGGAATGCCACAAAGCGATTCTGGGCCCCAAAAGAATTGGACTCCATATATATATAGATCTGGGTGTTCAGGTCCATTGTTCCCTGAAGGTGACAATGCAGGTCAGTAGAGTGGTCAAGAAGGCATATGGCATGCTTTCCTTCATTGGACGGGGTATTGAGTACAAGAGTTGGCAGGTCATGTTGCAGTTGTATAGGACTTTGGTTTGGCCACATTTGGAGTACTGTGTACAGTTCTAGTCGCCACATTACCAAAAGGATGTGGATGCTTTGGAGAGGGTGCAGAGGAGGTTCACCAGGATGTTGCCTGGTATGGAGGGTGCTAGCTATGAAGAGAGGTTGAATAGATTAGGATTATTTTCATTAGAAAGATGGAGATTGAGGGGGGAACTGATTGAGGTCTACAAAGTCATGAGGGGTATAGACAGGGTGGATAGCAAAAAGCTTTTTCCCAGAGTGGGGGACTCAGTTTCTAGGGGTCATGCATTCAAAGTGAGAGGAGGAAAGTTTAAGGGAGATATGCGTGGAAAGTTCTTTACACAGAGGGTGGTGGGTGCCTGGAACGCGTTGCCAGCGGAGGTCGTATATACAGACACATTAGCGTCTTCTAAGATGTATCTGGACAGGTACATGGATGGGCAGGGAGCAAAAGGATACAGACCCTTAGAAAATAGATGACAGGCTTAGACAGAGGATCTCGATAGGCGCAGGCTTGGAGGGCCGAAGGAAACCTGTTCCTGTGCTGTAATTTTCTTTGTTCTTTGTTCTGTAAACCCACACAGATCAAAACCGGAAATGACACTACTCACCATAATGGACCAAACAGTATAAATTCCAAGTGGAGTAGAATAACATCGCTTCATCAGAGGATCCACTGATGGTATCACTACCATGGTGATGCAATGTCTGAAAGACAACAAGCCAGCTCGGCGAGCAAGTCAACAACCTCATCCACAACCCGACCTGCAGAGCTTAACCAAACCTTTGATTCTCTTAGTGTTAACGGAAATGGAAAGGGATGGCCTAAGTTCAGCAAATGATTTGGGTAGAGATAAGAAATGAAAAAGACAAGTAGTCATTTGTAGGTGTGTAAGTTTTTAGAAAGTGGTTCTGGAGAATTGAAAATGGAAAATAAAGAGATGGCGTATGAATTGAACAGGTAGTATTTTGCATTAATCAACACTGCAGAGGATACCAATAACATCTCAGCGACTAATTCAGGAAATGGAAGGGTAAGAGGTATTGCGGAAAGTCATTATCAAAAGTAGTGCTGAGGAAATTTAGGTTGACAAGTGCCTGAGTCCTGATAGAGTTCATGCTTGGGTCTTAAAAAGAAAGTGGCTCATGAGATATTTAATGCACTAGTTTTAATTTTCCAAAACTTTCCTGATTCGGGGAATGTCTGATTGCAAACAGTAAATGTAACTTCTTTATTCAAAATGAAGAGAGATAGAAAGCAGGAAACTGCAGGCTAGTTATCTTAATATCTGTCAACGGGCACATGTTGGCAGCTATTTTTAAAGAAGTTATAGCAGAAGCACTTAGGTCAGTTCAAGGTGATTATTCAGTCAACATGATTTTGTGAAAGAGAATCATGTTTAATCAATCTATTAGAATTCTTTGAGGAGGTTGCATGTTTTGTGGACAAAGAGAAATTGATGGATGTGCTGTTTTTAGACTTCCAGATGACATTTGATAAAGTGGCATATGAGAGTTTATTGGAGAAAATAAATGCTCATTGTGTGGGGTAGCACATTAGCATGGAAAGAAGATTTGCTGGCTAACTGAAAACACAGGGTAGACATAAATACATTGTTTTCATGTTGGCAAAATGTAACATGTGGTGTGCCACATATTTTGGTGCTAGGATCTCAACTGTTTGCAATTTATATTAAACAAAACATGGATAAAGGGACAGAAGGTATTGTTGCCAAAGTTGCTGATGTCACAAAGATAAGTCAGAAGGTAAGCTGTGAAGGAGACTTAAGACACATGCGTGTGGGTAAGAATGTGGGCAATGATCTGGCACATGCAGGATTAAGTGGGAAGATGTGCAAATGTCCATTTTGGCAGGAAGAATAAAAAAAAATTAACGGTGAGAGGTTTCAGAGCTTTGTGAAGCAGAGGGATCTGGGATCCTTCTGTATGAATGTTAATATGCAAATAGAAAAAGTAATTAAGAAATATAAGTGATAATCTTAGCATTTAGTGTGAGAACATTTGAATAAACTCCTTGATTGGAGTTGTTAACCTGGGCCAATCAGGAGGCTTGGCTGACAGAAGATTTAGAATCTCCACAGTTCAGGGGACTGACTTCGAGCTGGCTGGCATCAGTCAGTGTACTGTGCACAGCTAAATAAAGGGTGACCAGATGACTCCGAGCAGTTATTTTAGTGACCACAGGAGAAAACAATATGTACCTGAAGAACATTCACTTACAATAGTCATTTTAGAGTTGGGGTAAACATTTCTGGCATCATGCCATTATTTGGGAAGCTTGACTCGTTTGATCCTGCTGTAAAAGACTGGGCCCTGTACGTGGAAAATATGCAATATCTTGTCCACACAAATGACAATGGGGAGATGAAAAGCAACGAGTAATGCTTCTGACTGCTTGTGGACCCGCAGTATTTTCAGTTATAGGGGGCTTACCTTTCCCAGAGACACCAGACACTAAACCTTCTAAGAGTTGACGAAGTTGGTTAACGAATATTATGATCCCAAACCTCCTCTAATTCTAAGACCCTATCGGTTTTATTCAGCTGTTAAGGAACCAGGGGAATTCATATCAGGATTTTTGACGAGGTTGAGATGGCTGTCAGAGGACTGAGATTTTGGGTTAACCCTGAATGAGATGCTGAGAGACCGTTTGTTAAGTGGGGTGAATGATATAACCACGTAGAAGCGCCGACCAGCTGAAATCTAACTGGACCTCAAACAAGCACAACTGGTGCTGTCATTAGAAAATGCAGCAAGCGGAGCTTGGCAGCTACAGGGCATCCTGATGGCAGCGGGCACCTTCACCTGTCTGAATGAGCTTGGAGAACACTTCAGTGTAGGAAAGCACAGAGCCTGGCGCAGGGCATATCTTGATCAGAGGGACCCTAGGCCAGCCCACAGCAGAACCCCACAGCAAAGCCGAGCCTCAGTCAAGTGGTTAAGGCTTCAGGCTCTGGGCCAGCAAGCCATTGTAGTTGCTATGTGGACTCGAGACAGTTAGGAGTTCCACAAGGCCTGACTTGAGTAAGAAAACTTGTAGGCTGGTGGCCAGGAGAGTGCACATCCTGGAAGGATCCCTGTATGTGGGTTGGTGCAGTTACCACTGATGGCAGTAAAAAGATTGGGCCCAAGCTTGATTGCGTGGAATTGGTTAAGAAAGATTCACCCAGAGAGGTGGGAGAGAAGATGGACAGGTCAAGGAAGCGGGAATGAGAGGAGCTGGGAAAGTAGGTGGGATGGTGATAGGTGAATGCAGGTAGGCAGTGTTGGGGATTGGTCAGTGAGGTCGGGGGAGCAGATAGGCGGGAGAGAAGGTGGACTGGTTGCATCAGATCAAGGAGGCGGGGATGAGAGGGTGGGTTGGATATGAAATGAGGCCGGGCTTGGAGAGATTTTGAAACTAATAAAGTCCACATTGAGACCATTGGGTTGTAGGCTCCCAAGGCAGAATATGGGGTGCTGCTCCTTCAGTTTCCGGGTGGAGTCGTTGTGGCACTGGAGGAGGCCCAGGATGGGCATATCACCCAGGGAGAGGGAGGGGGAGTTGCAACTGGAAGGTGTTATCGTTTGTCGCGAACAGAGCGCAGGTGCTCTACAAAGCGGTCTCCAAGACTCCGCTTGGTCTCACTGATATAGAGGAGGCCATATCAGGAGCAGCAGATGCAATAGACACATTGATGGATGTGCAGATGAACATCTGTCTGATGTGGAAGGTTTTTTTGGAGCCTTGGATGGAGGTGAGTGGGGGCAAGTATAGGGGCAGTGTGTTGCAGGGAAAGGTGCCGGGGGTGGTGGGGCTAGTGGGGAGTGTGGAGTGGATGAGGGAGTCGTGGAGAGAGCGATCCTGCCCAAAGGCAGGTGGGGTTCGAGAGGGAAATATATGCTTCATAGTGGGTTCAGATTGCAGGTGGTGGAAGTGGCGGAGAATTGATGTGTTGAATCTGGAGGTTAGTGGGATGATATGTGAGGAAAATGGGGATTCTGTCTTTGGTTTTGTTATGGGGTGGAGGTGTGAGGGCAGAGGTGCAGGAAATGCAAGAGATGCAGTTGAGGGCCTTTTCGACCGTTGAAAGAGGGGAAGTTGCGGTCCTTGAAATATGAGGACATCTGGGATGTTCGGGGGTGGAATGCTTCATTTGGGAGCAGATGTACAAAGAAGTAAAATACATAAATTGGGAAGTATTGTTGCAAATGTACAAGGTATTAATGAGACAGCACCTGCAATATTGCGTACAATTTTAGATTCTCTTGTTTGAGGAGGGTTGGAGGGCAGTGTGGAGCAAATAAGGGAGTCACGGAGAGAGTGGTCTCTCTGGAAATGCCACATTTGCCCCCACACCTCCTCCCTCACCCCTATCCCAGGCCCCAAGATGACTTTCCACATTAAGCAGAGGTTCACCTGCACATCTGCCAATGTGGTATACTGCATCCACTGTACCCGGTGTGGCTACCTCTACATTGGGGAAACCAAGCGGAGGCTTGGGGACCGCTTTGCAGAACACCTCCGCTCGGTTCGCAATAAACAACTGCACCTCCCACTCGCAAACCATTTCCACTCCCCCTCCCATTCTTTAGATGACATGTCCATCATTGTCCTCCTGCAGTGCCACAATGATGCCACCCGAAGGTTGCAGGAACAGCAACTCATATTCCGCTTGGGAACGCTGCAGCCTAATGGTATCAATGTGGACTTCACCAGCTTCAAAATCTCCCCTTCCCCCACCACATCCCAAAACCAGCCCAGTTCATCCCCTCCCCCCACTGCACCACACAACCAGCCCAGCTCTTCCCCTCCACCCACTGCATCCCAAAACCAGTCCAACCTGTCTCTGCCTCCCTAACCTGTTCTTCCTCTCACCCATCCCTTCCTCCCACCCCAAGCCACACCTCCATCTCCTACCTAATAACCTCATCCCACCTCCTTGACCTGTCCGTCTTCCCTGGACTGACCTATCCCCTCCCTACCTCCCCACCTAGACTCTCTCCACCTATCTTCTTTTCTCTCCATCTTTGGTCCGCCTCCCCCTCCCCTCCCTATTTATTCCAGAACCCTCACCCCATCCCCCTCTCTGATGAAGGGTCTAGGCCCGAAGCGTCAGCTTTTGTGCTCCTGAGATGCTGCTGGGCCTGCTGTGTTCATCCAGCCTCACACTTTATTATCTTGCCTACTCCTGCTCTTGGTTCTCATGTTCTCCACAGGTTCAGCTTGAAGACTTTAATAGCTGAACAATTTCAGGGCCACAATTCATAGCACACATTACAATATTTAAGTGAAGAAATTATTTCTTGAATGATGTGATTTTAGAATGTGATTTGTTTTGCCTAATTGTTCTTGATTTTCTTTTCTCCTGTCCTACCTGAATAACAACAGTAATTCCATATTTGCAATAATCCATTACATCAATTACATGAATTTTAACATACCCTGCGAGATTATATTGTGTCAGGCATATTTTATTCAGAGTTTAAGACTGAAAAGGATATAACTAAACAGAGTTCCTTTTTGTAAGTATTGTGCAAAATGACTAATCTTGCTTTGCTTATTATCAACAAATTTTAAACTGTTTCCGATTTCGCAGAGCTCTGTTTCTGAACTTGTTTGCTATGATTATCATGCTCCCAACAGCTTGCCTGTGTGGTTTAGTTATGTATGTTGTTTATGAGACCTGTGATTTGATAAATACAAACAAAATTAGTAACTCCAATCAGGTGAGCAATCTTTCATTCAGTTTTAAAATGAAATTAATCCTTGACAACATTCACTTTAGCACTTGTTTCCTTTTTGTAAGTATCAGCTGTTGACCTCTAATTTAAACAATTCAATTCATAATATATGAGGTCAAATGAATATCACAAAAGTGTTCTCACATTTAATCATCACAAATTAAAAAGTGTTAACCATAGAATTCATGATAGCAATGGTCCTATAAAAACTTGGATGTGAAATTATGAGAAGATCAAAAGGATGCAAGACATTTAGGATACACAGTGAGGAGAAATAATTAATAAATAAATCAAACATTGACAACATAAAATCCTGGTTGAATTGGATTGCATCTGAACATAGTAAGTTAAGCTTTGGAAGATATAATAGGGACAAAATTGCATATATCGAAATTAATTAGCATTAGGAATATTGCCTCAGAACCAGCAAAAACTAATGTGGTTCGAGAAAAAGTAGAAAGAACATGCCAAAGGAGTTAAGGAAGATTTATTGGGCAGTCATTGGAAAGGTAATGGACTCTTCAAGAAATACTTCTAGAAACTAAAATTAAAACAAATGTGGTTCTAAAAGTGAAGATCATGTTTGACCCCAAGATTATTCAACTCCTTTAAGAAGTAACAAAAAGTGGAGATATGAATAACGTATTTTATGCAATATATTTGGATGTGCAAAAAGCCTTTGATATTGACTTGCCTTGTAGACTTATCACTATAGCCAGAACAAATAACAGACCCAGGGGACAAGAAACGGAATGGATAACAAACTGGCTACTTAGAAAGCTTAGTGAACATGTGTATTAGCAGCCAAAGCTGGCCACTTGGCCTCTTGAACCAGTTCCATTATTAACAGTCTTGATCTATTTGTGTTGTGGTTTGAATTTCACACTCCCATTCGTCCCAATGAACTTGGACTGTAACTGACAAAAATCTGTCTAGCTTTCGTTCTAAAACATTCAACGATTCTGCTTCCACCACCTTCCAGGGACCAGAGTTCCGATGTTACCCAACCCACTCAGAGAAAAAAATCTTCTCATTTCTATCCTAAAGGATGAGTGCAAATTTTAAATTAGTGCCCTCTAGTTCTGGATTTCCACATCCACCCTTGTCAAGACCACTCAGGATCAATCTCTTAAATCTCTTCGTTTCTAAATTCCAATGGAAAAAAGTCCAATTTGTCCAAACTATCCTGATAAAACAATCCAATCACTTAAAATATCAATCTAATAAACCTCCTTTGAACTGCCTGGATTCTCTTTTAAATAAGGAGACCAAAATTGCACCCAATGTTGGAAATGTGATCTTTAATTTTTAATTCATAGTTTATATAGTATGAATTAAAGGTGGTCACATGTAATGACAAAGTGTGTGGAGTAAAGTTTGGGAATTGAAAGCAGAAGTTTGAAATTTGCTTATGTTGCTCTATTTGGGGACGTTGGATGTACAGAGGAAGATGCTGCCAATTCAGAAAGAAATTAATCAACATGCAAAATGGGCAAGAAATTGGCAAATGAACATTAATTTGATGGGTGTGAGGTAATACATTTTGTTAGGAAAAATCAGGATGCTACAGAACAGTGTCACAGTGGTAATTTAGCAGATTGGCAATCAAGAGGCTGTGGACTGGAGTTCAAATTCCACCATTGAATCTGGGAAAATTGTAAATTCCATTCGTAAATTTGGAATAAAATGCTGGTCTCAGTCATAATAATCAGGAAACAAATGGATCATATTAAAAACTAACAAATGCTGGAGATCACAGCGGGTGTGGAGAGAGAGCAAACAAAAGTTTTGAATTTAGATGGTGCTTCATCAGAGACTCATCTAGACTTGAAGCGTTAGCTTGCTCTCTCCGTGTATGCTGTCTGACCCACTATGATCGCCAGCAATTGGTGTTTTCACCCCAGATATAAGCCTCTGCAGTAATTTTGCTCCTACATATTAAAAACCAATCTTGTTCACCAATGCCCATCAAAGAAAGGAAATTTGATTATTCTGGCCTATGCGTGACTCTAGACCTTCTGCAACATGGCTGACCTTCAGCAATGGCTTAGCAATCTATTTAGTTGCAGCAAAAATCTTCACAAGTGTTGATTAAGAATAAAAATGAATGACTGACCTGGCAACAGCCTGTCTTACTGGCTCACCAGAATGCTGACTCAGAGGTATACAGTTACAGAGTGATCCTTGAAAATCACAATATTGACTCCAGGCCCAATACAGTCTCATACCATCAGCTCAAATAAATACAAGGAAAGCTACTAGTTGTAACCACTAACTACAGATGTATCATAACTCTCATGTCCAAAACTGCATAAATACCACAAGATAAAGCATTTTTATACTTCCACGCCAAAAGCAGTGCTTTTCATATTAAAATCTAGCTGTGGATAGGTGCGATCCCCAAACCTTTACTCTAAACTCCTCTCCAGCCAGCATGGCTCCAAGAGTCATTCAAAGATGATAATTGGATTAGCCCTCTTCTGTAAAAATAAAATGCCACTTTCTTGCTGACTTTCTTGTACTGGATTATGTGTATTATGATCTGTAGGTGACAGGATTTACCTCACCCAAGTTTTTATTTAATGCCATGTATCTAAGCAACCTTTAACCTACTAATGAAGCGCATAGCGCTACGCCCAGAACCACGCAACTTTGAATGAATGAACGTATGAATGAAACTGACAGAGCTTCCGTAACAGATGGACTGTGAATCTGAATGAATGAATGCGCAATAGTAAACAGAACTCACAGACAGATGCTACTGTGAAACTGAATGAATAGGCAATAGTAAATAAAATGCAATGGCCTAGTGGTATTGTCACTGGACTGTTAATCCAGAGACCCAGATAATATTCAAGGGGCCAGGGTTCGAATCCCACCACAGCAGGTGGTGGAATTTGAATTCAATAAATGTCTGGAATTAAGAATCTGATGATGACCACAAATCCATTGTCAATTGTCAGGAAAACCCCATCTGGTTCACTAATGCCCTTTAGGGAAGGAAACTGCCATCCTTACTTGGTCTGGTCTACATGTGACTCCAGACCCACAGCAATGTGGTTGACTCATAACTGCCCTCTGGGCAATTAGGGCAATAAATGCTGCATGGCCAGTGATGCCCTCATCCTGTGAATGAATAAAGAAAAAAAAGTCACAGACAGCCGCAATTGATAAAAACCCAAACTTTTATTTAAAATAACAGATACATTTTTATCAACGTTCTAACTTTGGAAATAACAAGACTTTCTTTGGAAATAACAAGAATTATGCAAGGACAAATCGGGCAGACACTCTGATTACATCAAAATAACCATCAAGACTTTGCAATAACTGCCTACAGTTAGCAAGTGTTTAAACCATCTCTGATTTCCTGCGAGACAGCTTTTATACAATAGTCATTACTTAGTACTCAAGTGTTAGAATGTTCATGTGTGCATAAATTCTGTGTAAAAGAGGCTACTTTTGAGCTATAATTTTGGGATTCCATTCCGCCTCACATTGTGCTGCTGTGAACGTGCAATAAAAAGGTTATTTTCACCACTCACTGATCTTGATCGTCTGGTTCTTTGACGCAATCTCATACTACCCTCCCTCAGCTGACAAGTTTGCCCTCCTACTTGCAGAACACTAGTTAGAAGAAGCACTGATGTTAGTGAGAATACAGAATATACTTTAGGTGGTGGACTTCAATATACTTGGATAGTCAACAATGTGATGTCAATTTCACTGAACCAGTAATACAGAGGCCCATGTAAATGCTCTGGAGTCATGGATTCAAATTCCACCATGCAGCTATTGGAATTTAATAAATCTGGACCATGACGGTAGTCTCAACAGTGGTGGCATGGTCTATTACTGATTGTGTTACAAAGGTATTTGCTACCTAATATTTCTTTGAGGACTTAAGTTTTGAAGGATTGGGGAACATTTGATTTATTGCACATTTTGTAGAAATGTAATGATAAGCATGAAACTATTGCATGGAACCATTGCTGAGTGTCTGAAAAACCCCTTATGGTTCACTCATGCCCTTACGTGGCCTGGCCTACATGTGAGCCCAGAACCACAGCAGTGTGGTTCACTGTTTGCTGGGCAATTAAAGATGGGCAAGAAATTCTGCCCTGGCCCTCATCCCATGAATGAATAAGAAAGAAGTTAACAAGATTCTTTTAAGAAGTTGAATGGCAAGTATATGTGTATTGCTCACTGCCTTGGGTTTCCCGAAAAGTCCATGTCCTGTACCTGTTCTAAAATCAGTGGCCTCTAATCACTAATGATGGCATTTTCAAACTTTTGTTGCCTGACCTTAACACTTTGATCACCAAAATACTCATGCACAGGCTCAATCACTTCTCAAAGTGGTGTGTAATGCTTATGTCCCAGTAAAATTTTCACTTTCTCCCATCCTGGCTGTTCTCCCTACTGGATCTGTCACGTTTGCTTTGCTAAGTCCAACTGATGTGTAAAAAGCCCTGTTGCATGTGTTTATATACAGGGAGTGGCTTTATCTTGCATGATGGTTATTCATTTATAAATAGCTTGTGATAAATCTAGAAATAAAATGGTTCAAATTGTTCCTTTTCAGGATTATGCAGGACATGGATGACATTTGACAGTCAGAAGCTTTGTCTTTGTGGAGACTTTTTTGCAGGTAGGGAATGGATGACAAAGAGTCAATGGTATCCAGGATGATAGAGTAGCCTTACATCATGGAAACACATGATAATGTTCTGCAGATATGTACAAAAGCTTAAACGTAGCATCACTTTGAGGAATGATTGTGCGTGATTAGATCTTCACAAAGATTTTAAAACTTTCTTTGCAATTCCCAGCTAGACAAATAATACAATTGCAAACGGTTACATTCCCTATTCAGAGCAAAAGTTGATAATATTAAGATGTTGGAGCTGGATGAACACAGCAGGCCAGGCAGTGTCAGAAGAGCAGGAAAGCTGACATTTCAGAAGAAGGGTCCAGACCCGAAACATCAGCTTTCCTGCTCCTCTGATGCTACCTGGCCTGCTGTGTTCATCCAGCTCTACACCTTGTTATTTCAGATTCTCTAGCATCGGCAGTGCCCACTATCTCTTGATAATATTATTTATTTCTTGGCATGAATTACTTTCAACTTTCATGTGTCAAGACACAATTGAACTCTGAAGATTATTTGTAGCCGAAAGTCAGCGTCAAATTTAAGAACATCTCAAGTGTACACTTGAAAGTACCATATGTGATGAAAAATTGACTTTGTCATTAATCATTAGATCTGGCTGGAGCAGAGTAAACATTATTTATTTCTTCCTTTCACTGCCAAATTGATAATTACTTCATGATTAAGTTGGAATTCAAAAAAGGTTCCCTGGATTATTTTCAGCATTGTCTTCTTGAACCACTTCTTTTTTCCATTCTTCACCCTCCTCAAAACAACTGCAATGTGCTTATATACCACAGCGTGGAGCTGGATGAACACAGCAGGCCAGGCAGCATCAGAGGAGCAGGAAAACTGGCATTTCGGGTCTGGACTCTTTTTCAGAAATGGGGAGGAGAAGGGGGCTCTGAAATAAATAGAGGGATGAGAAGATGGTGATAATAGGTCGATAGTGGAACGGATAGGTGGGAGAGAAGACAGATAGATCAAGGAGGCAGGGATGAAGCTACGAAGGATATATTTCCCTCCCCACCCTTATCTGCCTTCCAAAGGGACTGCTCTCTACGTGACACCCTCATCTGCTTCACACTCCCCACTAGCCCCACCACCCCGGCACCTATCCCTGCGACCGCAGGAGGTGCCACACCTGCCTCTGCACCTCCCCCTCACCTCCATCCCAGGCCCCAAATAAACCTTCCGCATCAAGACAGATGTTCACCTGTACATCTGCTAATGTGATATATTGTATCCGCTGTTCCCAATGAGACCAAGTGGAGGCTCGGAGACTGCTGCGTAGAGCACCTATGCTCGGTTAGCGACAAACGACAACACTTTCCAGTCGCAAACCACTTCAACTCCCCCTCGCACTCCCTGGACAACATGCCCATCCTGGGCCTTCTCCAGTGTCACAACGATGTCACTTGGAAGCTGGAGGCTCAGCACTCATATTCTGCATTGGGAGCCTACAACCCAATGGTCGCAACGTGGGCTTCACTAGTTTCAAAATCTCCCCAACCCCAACCTAATCCAAAGACCGGCCTCCCCTCTCATCCCTCCCTCATTGGCCTGTCCATCTTCTCTCCCGCCTATCCGCTCCACTATCGACTAGCTATCACTGTTCTGCCCCCTCCCTATTTATTTCAGAGCCCCCTTACCCTCCTCCATTTCTGAAGAAAGATCCTGGCCCGAACCCTCAGCTTTCCTGCTCCTCTGATGCTGCCTGACCAGCTTTTTTCATCCAGCTGCACACTGTCTTATCTGTGTTTGAATACAATTCTGCTGTTGCTGATGGCCCACAGTGCCTCATGCCCCAAGCCAATCCTATTTAGCCAAGTGATGGTGCCACGCAACACAATAGTTTATTTTCTCTGTGAAGGTGGTCACTCCTACTGATACTGTTTATGGACTGATGCGTTTGCAGCTGGCAGGCTGGCAAGCATGAGGTCAAGTATGTTCTTCCCTCTTGTTGGCTCCCTTCCCACCTTCTGCAGGTCCAGTCTAGCAGCTACATCCTTTAGGACCTGGACAGCTTGATCAGTAGTTGCCAAGTCACTCTTGGTGGTGGACTCCTAGACTACAGCCTGTGCCCTTGCCACCAAGCTTTGTTCAACATGGAGGAGGGCTGATTCATCAGCTGAGGGAGGATGGTGCATGATAATGAGAAGGAGGTTTCTTTGCCCGTGTTTAAACTGAAGCTGTTAGATTTCATACGGTCTGCAATGTTGAGGACTCCCAGGGCAACTTTCTCCCAACTGTGTACCACTGTGCTGCCATTTCTGCCAGGTCTGTACTGCCAGTGGGACAGGACACTGCCAAGAATGGAGATGGTGGTGCCTGGGACATTGTCAGTAAGGTATGTTTCCAGAAGGATGATACAAAAATCAATTCGGCTTTTAATCAGAGATTTGTCTACCATTGTGCTTTGTACAGGAATAGAGAATTCCTGTACAGAGGTAAAGTTAACAGTAGCTCCACCTGGGAGAACAGTGGTGCAAATATGTGGAAAAGTTATCAGCACCCGAAAGCTCTGTGACGGGCCAAATATCATCTCAGAACAGTATTGCCATTCTTTCACTGCCATCCAATCAAACCTGGAACTCCCTTCCCAATGGCACTGTCTGTTCCTACAACATGCCAGCTTCAGCTCAGCACCGCCTCAAGTCAAGTTAGGGACGGGGATAAAAAAAGGACAATCAATCAGCAACTTTCACATCCTGTCAGCAATTTTTAAAAAGTGAGGACTGGAATAGAGCTGCGATCTGTGCTTTACACATACATGATGGTACAAGAGCTTATCACATGAGAAGTGATTGCGAAGTCTGGGTCTGTATTCAATGGATGAAGAGGGGAGATCTGCTTGAAACGTACGGAGTACTGAGAGGCCTGGATACAGCGGACACAGGGAAAATAGGAGAGACTAG
The DNA here is from genome assembly GCF_030684315.1 of Stegostoma tigrinum. NCBI lineage: Eukaryota > Metazoa > Chordata > Chondrichthyes > Orectolobiformes > Stegostomatidae > Stegostoma > Stegostoma tigrinum. The sequence continues at coordinate 7,561,231 of NC_081375.1, forward strand.
AACCCAAGGGCACAGCCTCCGGGTCAAGGGATGAACTACAATGAGCAAAAATTTCTTCAGCCAGAAGGTAGTGAATCTGTGGAACTGATTGCCACAGCAGGATGTGGAGGCCTAGTCATTGAGTGCATTTCAAGCAGTGACAGATAGGGAATAAAAACCCAGAGAACTGTAGATGCTGTAAATCACAAACAAAAACATAAATTGCTGGAAAAGCTCAGCAGGTCTGGCAGCATCTGTGGAGAGAAATCAGAACTAACACTTCAGGTTTGGCGATCGTTCCTCAGAACTGGATAGATAGGGCTTTGATTAGTAAGGGGATCAAGGGGCATGGTGCAAAGGGAAGAGATGGAGAATGGCCTTCAGAAACATATCAGGCATGATCAAATCGCAGAGCAGATATGATGGGCTGAATGGCCTATTCCTACTCCTTTTTCTTACGTGACGCTGGCATTGAGGAGGAGGTGTTAGGTTACAGGAAGATGTAAACATATCGGTTAGATGGTCTGATGCATGAAAGCTGGAATTTAACTCTGATAAATGTGAAGTCATGCACTTTCACAGAAGAATCAAGACAAGGGTGTACTCAATGAATGACAGGACACTAAGAAGTTCAGAGGAACAGAGGGATCTTTGCTTTTCCACAGAGCCCTGAGAGTGGCAGGACAACTTGGGTAGGTTAGTTAAAAAGGCATATGAGATGCATTAGTCAAGGCATAAATTATAATCGCAAGGAAGTCACTTTGGAGTTGTACAGAACTTTGGTTAGTCCTCAGCTAATGTAATGTTTGCAGTTTTGGTCACTACACTGTAGGTAGGACATGCTGGAGGGGGTGTAGGGGAGATTCACCAGGATGTTGCCTGGGATGAAGCATTTCATCGATGAAGAGATGTAGGATGAGTTTGGATTGTTTTCTTTGGGCCTGAGAAGGTTAAGGGGGAATCTGATGGAGGTATATTAGATTATGAGGGGCTGGGACAGGGTAGATAGAAAGCAGCTATTCCCCTCAGTTGAAAGGTCAATAACAAGGGATGTAATTTTATAATGAAAAGCACTGGGCAGATTTGAGGAAATTTGTGGAAAACTTTTTTTTCACCCAGAGACTGGTGGAGATCTGGAATGCACTGCTTGGGAGGGTAGTTGAGGCTGGAAACCTGACAACCTTTAAAAAATAATTGGGTGAGCACTTGGAGTGTCAAAACATTCGAGGCTAAGAGCCTGGTGTGGGAAAGTTGAGACTCGTGTGTAAGTAGTTGTATATTTTTGGTCGTACAGACTCAATAGGCTGAAGGGCCTCATCTATACTGTATGAGTCCATGATTCTCTAACCTGAAGCAATGCTCAGGGTAGGATGACCTGTGTGGCAGGCACCAAGAGATGTGCACATATGGAGATTGGTGCATTGGCTGCTTAGCTGACAGCCTCCTGTAACTGGCAAAGTACATGGAGGAGCTGTCTTGGATCACAAAGTGTATCCAAACAGTTCTTTTCAGATTTGGTAAAACATAGTTCAGAGAAGGCTCATCAACAACAATTGACCTTAAATATGAACATTTATTGGGTAATAATAAAAACTCAAAGAGAAAGGAACATTTATTAAATATATAAAAACAGTGAAACAGAGAGGAAAGAAACATTGAGCCTCACGCCCTTCGGCCCATCAGGGACCCCTCGATTGGCAGCTGGCCTGGAGGCTGAGGTTGTTCCTGGGACCATTTGCAATCCCTGTCCAAGGTGAAGTCCAGTGACTTGGGCTGAAACTCTCTCTCTTAGACAGTGTAACAAATAGCCAGGCGCAGAAAAACACATTTGTGCTGGCTTCAGCAAGTACAGGAATATAAATAAGACTCATTCAACATCACACAGGTGTCGAATATCTGAATTTTAGACCTTCAGCCCATCTGATACAATCCACCCCTGGTCATATTTGACAGTCCATGTTATAATTGCAGACAAAGATGCAAACCAGCAATAGCCATGCGAGAATGTATAATAAGAGTATATATCCTATACCAGAAGATTAAAATTACAATGAAAATAAGTGTCGTCAATGCAACAACCAGATTCAGGTTCCTTACTTTCTGCTTTTCTTATTTGCCAGTTCCCTACCCACAGATCACTTCACCCAATAAACATAGAATAACATCATACACGGACTCAAAATTTCTCCAGCTCTCTTCATCCATATTCATCTTGGGGATACTTCTTCAATATGTTTCCCTTCTTGCTAATTTCATGAATGGTTGTATCATTGAGTGGTAACTACTTCCAAATGCAGGGGCCCCCTTTTGACTTACAATGTACGTGGTATTAAACAGTACCACAGTAATGTTCATCAGGCTTCACGTTCAACTTATACTTCCCGCTGTTTACTTTTCCCAGGGTTCCCTTACCACAGACTCCCACACCACCTGGGTCTTAGCTCATCCTTTTTTCACATTTAGTAACTGTCCAAACATATTACAATTTCACCTAATCATACAGACGCTCAGGATGGGGTATCCATGTGTCATCCGATGGGCCCTTTCACTCAGGCCACCATTACTCCTCCCAGAATGCATATTCTTCCATTTCTGTAACATTTTGACATGATAACCAATCACACCTTTTACTTTGATTGTAATTCTTCGTAAATCCCTTTCACTAATACCACTTCCATCGTTTTAAAGTCAGTTTCGCTATGGATTTTGTGTCAGCGTTTTATCGCTTAAACTATGTTTTTCTGCTCTTCCAAACCACACTAATCCTTTTGACATGTAGGTGTCTGAGACCCGTTCTTCAGTGCATGTTTTTTGCCGTCTCATCTTTGTTACCTGTAAGGTAACATTCACTTTTGTACACTTATATCGGTATCCCAAAACCATGTCACACATTCTTGACTCCCACATGACCCTATCAAACAATCTATGAGGCTTTATTTATCTCTCCACATATCATCCTAGTGCTTTGAGCAGTGGCTTGATCATGAAATCAGCTTTCTTAAAAGGACTACTGTATGGCCACAAACACCACCAAGAGAATGCTATCGGTTTTGTGTTCTCATCTAAACCTCCTCTTCACGACTGTCACATTTTAACCTCAATTGCCGCTTCCACCCATTCTAAATTTTTTGTCTTCTGTTACCAGTCTCCACTCTTAATTATTTTCTCTCATCCAATTTTGAACTTAACTATTGCTACCATATCTAATTCCAGAGAGCTGTGGAGATTAGTACTTCATGAAACATAATCTTATAATATTTTAAAACAGAAGTCAAATATTTCTGTTTGATTCAGGCACAACATACTTTGTTTGTTCTTTCTCTAACATCACACTTTTTTAAGCTACTTGATGAACCATTCAAGATATTTGATATATCTCTTTATTCCCTAAAAGCCACTAACCATTTTGTATGCATTGAAACCACTGAGACTGTGTGCATGCACATTACCATTTCCCAGAATCCCTTTAAATTTTCAAGTAACTATTCCATTTGAATGTTTTAGAATACCAGGACATGTGCGTCTTAATATAGTCTTTCTCATGATGTGCTTAAGTGCACTCCCTGAGATTTGAGATTCCTGATACTCACTACAATTAATATTTCCACAATATTTCCCCAATAGTGAAATGTGTTATTGCTGAATGATTTGATGGGTTGAGGGTGCCTCATCCATCAATGTGTTGCGATGTTGAAATTCTGCAAATGGGTTCAGCTTTCAGTATCTCCAATTTCTAAAAAGCAACAAGCTCCACCCATTACATGTCAAGCAGAATGGATTAATTAGTATTAATCAACTACAGATTCAAAAAAGTGAATGGGGCATAAACTCCTACATGTAATCATGTCATCCGCCTATCCTCCTCATTGAAGGAAGGAAAAGCCCAGCCCTTTGTTAAATTTGCCTTTTGTAAACTCCCCACACATGGGGAGTTGCGTTTTTAACATTGCAATGCCCCTACCATTTGGATATTAATAATGAGGCAATCTTATCATCCAGAATTAAAGATTCACTCATGTTAAAACAGAATTTGAAAGTTCACTCAGGCCAGAAAATGAAATTCTAAACATGGTAAATTCTTGAATTAAACATTACCCAAGTTCAAACAAAACATGGAGCCAATTCCAAAAAGGTGAATTTTTACCAAGCTTAACAAACCAAATTTTTGAATCAATATTTCGCAGATTTTTGCTTTACGCAATTACTGATGGTTTCTTAGAAGGACATTAACCCACACAGATACAGGCATGCAACATATTTTCCAATAACCATACATTCCCAGAATGCAAACTAAAACTTCAAAACATCCCCATTTCTTGAGCTCCAGGGAACAAAAAAACCAGGACGACATTTATCTCCCAACAAACAAAGTTGCATTCAAACCAGACCACAAAGAGTTAAAATTTTTACAAGATTCAATGCACTTGCACAGTGTAGAAACCTGGTCTCCAGTTCTCTTTTTCTGGTTATTACTGACCCCCATCCTACAGACCTGAATCCCGAGTCAGCCGCATTCCATCCTGGAATACGGAAGGTTTCCAGAGGATTAGGTTGCTTTTCTCTTCTCTTACACATTTTCCCATATCCCATCCTCATCGTCAAGCGTTTTGGATCACAGAGCATACACAAGCGGTTCTTTTCAGATTCAGGTAAATGTAGTTAAGAGAAGGCTTGACTGGAGCAATTTGCTTAAATACCAACATTTATTGAGTTATGATAAAAGACGGAAAAAGAAAGGAACATTTATTAAGTAAATAAAAAGAGTGAAAAAGAGGAAAGAAACAATAAGCCTCACACCCTTCTGCACATCAGGTTCCTGTCAATCAACATCTGGTCTGGAGGCTGAGGTTGTTCCTAGCACCATACACGATCCCAGTCTGAGGTGAAATCCAATGACTTGGAATGAAACTCTCTCTCTCTTATATAGTGGAAGAAACAGCCAACACAGGGAGCAGCAGATACAAAAGACAAATCTGTTGGTTGCTACAGAAAGCACAACTACAGAGAAACAAGCTGCAGCTGTCACCTTCGGCCAGAAAAGGAAGGTCCACAGGACATGCAGCTTGTTGAGTATCATCATGAACTTTCCCAGCCTATTTTCCCATTCTGTACTATCTATTTTCTGATGCAGCTGTCAAATATCATCATTACCTTTTAGCCCTTCGGCCCATCCTGTACAGGAGTCCAGTCCTAGTTGGCAAAGAACAACTGTAGAACTATTGCTGTGTGCAGGCTTAGAATCATTTCTCTGTAGTGCAGCAAGCTCAAAGAGACTACCAACAAGTCTTTGTTTGGACTGTCACCTACTTCTCTGGCCTCCCTGTGAGGATATAGGAACACTCTTTGGCAAACATAGGAACGTACTGAAACATTTTCATGAACAGTAGTAAGTCCAAATACTCTGCAATGATAGAACTTCTTAAACATTATCCTTTGTGTATTTTCATTGCTTGGTCCTTTAAATAATGCTAGTGTAGAATGGATCTCGTAGCTTAGCATTTGTTATTTGCAGAGTGACAAATAAGTATTGTGTTTGGACCAGCATGCATCAAAATCGGTCCATTCAGCAGTTGCCATGGATAACCAAAATTGTACTCCTTCATTGATCCCACTTTCAGTAGGGCTATGAATACTAATATACTCTCAATGCCTTCAGCTCAACCACTTTGTTCAATAGACTCCTCATTTTGCAAGTTATACTATTCATAACTGAGCAACTGGTTCATTGTCTATTTTAAGATAATGAAATGTGAGGCTGGATGAACAGAGCAGGCCCAGCAGCATCTCAGGAGCACAAAAGCTGATGTTTCGGGCCTAGACCCTTCATCAGAGATTTTTATAGCCTTTGTTTCCTCTGCTAATCAAATGTGCTTGCTAATTTTCTGCTTTCTTTTTCAAACATTAATTCTCTCTCTTCTATCACCAACTGCCCATCACCCATGTCAAACTAAATTAAACTCTTCCCAACAACACAAGGAAAGTTAATCTTATTATGAGGGAGAAAGATCAAAGAGATAGAATCTCATTTTTCAAAGAGATGGGTCAAATGGGTTTAACAGCTTAACGATCATTGAAATATCTTATCTGTATTCATTTTACAGAGTCGTAGAATCAATAAAAAGCTAGTAGAATAACAGTGAGGGATTATCTATGCCCCATCTCAAAGCATCACGACATTGGATTAATTCAAAACAAGTAATTATATCTTCCTTTCATTCTTTGAAGAAATGGAACAGGCTCTCGTTTTTTCTCTCTGTCAACAATTGTTGAAGCTTGTGATTGGCTGTTTAAACCACTGACATAAGACATCATGCTTATCCAGTGAATGAGTCTTAAAGTTTAGTATGCAGTACATCGTCAACTGAAGTGGTATCTTCTGATGTGTATGTGTTTAACGACGAAATTTCAAAAAACAACAAGGAGACCACTGCAAGTAGGCAGTTCCAAAGCTTTGGAGATCATTCCAGGTAAAATTGTGGAAGGTGCATTAAACATTTGGATAAAATTAGCAAAACCAATTTCTAAAGGGCACTGTAATAAAAAGTAAAGCTTTAAAGGGGAACTTGACAAATTTAAATTAAAATACCATTTTGTATGGTGGAAAGACCTCCAGAAGGCAGACAATTTTATGTGCTAATCCATTGGATTTTTAAATATCTTTAAATATGATTTATGAAATAATTTCCTTTTTGTTCTAGGGAAGAACTATTTTAGCTGCGAGTGTTGATCTGATTGAATAATTGTTGGATCTTGGCACTGTTGGGCTTTATCCTGAGCCCACTATGGCAGAGAATCATGTCTTTCACACATGGGATTATGTTGTTTTTGCCTCTATGCTGTTAGTGTCCACTGCAGTTGGATTGTTTTATGCTTTTAAATGGGGCGGAGCAGGGCAAAGAACCACAGAAGATTTCCTGGTGGGCAACCGGTAAGCAGAGTTTAAAAATTAGAGCACTTTTTATTTAAAAATTAGAGATAGTGAATAAACCTATTGAACTGGGCACTTATAGAAAAATAACAAAGAATGCAACTTTGTGTCACTTTAATGACTGCATCATTCTGTTTTGCTTGAAACAGGCAAATATCTGCCTATCCAATTGCCTTCTCATTGGCTGCCAGCTTCATGTCTGCTGTTGCATGTAGGTATTTTTGGTTTCCTTATCAGAAATCATGTAATGCTACAGAAACAAAATAATTTGTCTACCATTGTGATTTAATTTGAAAAAAAACTTAATACACCACGTTAACAACCCCAATCAGGGAACGCATAATCTGTGAGGTCCACCTGGCTGACTTTGATATGATCATTACTCTGTCTACCATATATTTCTGTCCAAAGTTTGGACCACAGGATGAAAAGAAAGAGGTCATAATATCTGTGCTGTCTGAATAAGTTAGCTGCCCAATCTAATCTTGCTTTCCATCAACGGAATGTTGCTAAACTTCAATCAAAGAGCAGTCCTAGTCTCTTTTTTTAATGATGCTGTCAAACAAGCCAGAACTAGCTGTGCAAGACACGTGAGCTAGAATACACTGCTGAGCCGAGCCCTAGTCTTCCACCCCTTACCTACATCCGGTTAAAGTAAGGGAAGATACGCTAACAAATTAAAGACTCTCAAAGAGATTCTCCTGAAAAGTAGCAATGATCATGTGAGCTTAAACTTTGCAGGCATTTTGGTCGTATCGGTGGTAGTAAAGAAACAAATGAGAATTTTTCCAAGTACCATGGTTCAAATTTATTAGGCTGTATATTGTAATGAGAACACATTGCACTTGGAGTAATTTTAATTATACATATAACATTCCTCCACCAATACAAGGTGCATACTGCAAAATATGTCTAAGGTCTGAGTATGATTGGTACGCTTAATGGAAAAAATTAGAAATTTCTAAGATCATAAGTAGTTAAAGTGGTAGACTTGCTGTTATAGATACTGGCCCTAATCAAAATGAAACAAACCAAGGGGGTTAGCTGGCAATTCCCATGATATTTATTTTGCAAGGCTGAGGCAAATTTACTTCCCAATCATCACTTTAATATGACAAATTGGCTGCTTATTTGATTATAAGGAAAAAATCACTAAGTCTGCCCAATAATTGATTGGTACAGATTGCCACATTTATTGCTTTTTTTGATTTGGAAGGACACTAGTAGATTCTTGGTTACTACAATGGGTTAAAGACTGCTCTCTACATTGCAGCGTCTTGCTTAGAAACTGCAATATCCAAAGTCAGGGTTAAAACAGAGCAACGTGTCCCCACATCTTGCAATTGTTTCAAGGTTGAAATCAACTTTCGATTAAGCGCCGCACAGCTCTGTGGACTCCAACACCTATAGTTAAACAAAATTCAGGTAATATCTACCGCCCCATTTCTGAGAACAGCAGCTGTTGACAATGATCATTCTCTTGTGGTTTGTTGTTTCAGCTGTGAACAGCCCAACAAGTAACTTCTAGTGTCAAAACAATGTTGATGTTACACTGTTGGGAAGACAATCTCTGAAGGTCCAGATGTTTCTTCACTCAACAAAGGAAACATGCTTTTTATGAATAGATTTGTTTTAGCCAACCTTTGGCAATTACAAACCAATCATTATTAATTGATGACATACATATCCAATCAAGCTAATCATATGATTGTCTGTCATCAGCCATACAATCTTAAGTCTTCCCATGATCTCATGATATTTATGAGACATCTTTATCACCTGCTCTTGGGCTTTCACAATGCGTCTTATTCATCCACATTCCAACGCTGCAGACTTCAGCACCTGTTAAATAGGCCTCCCTGGTAGCAGTGTAGAGCTGGAGGAACTCGTGTCAGGCAGCATCAGGACCCTTCTTCAGAAATCAGGGAGAGGGTACTAAGCCCTGATATAAATAGAGAGAGAAGGGGTGGGGTTGGGGAAGGTAGGTGAGATGTTGATAGTGAGTACAGGTAGGCAATGGTGGGTGTTGGTCAGTGAGATGGGAGGAGCAGATATGTGGGAGAGATGATGGACAGATTAAGGAGGTGGGGATAAGAGGGAGGTTGGGCATGGAATGAGGTCGGCGGTGGGGAGATTTTGAAGCTAGTTTACTCAGTCACCCACATTCAGATTTTTTTTTTCCTGAAGAAGTGTCCTGACCCAAAACATCAGCTTTTCTGCTCCTCTGATACTGCCTGGCCTGCTATGTTCTGCCAGCTCCATCTCTGACTCCCGCATCAGCAGTTTTTAACTTTCTCCCTGTTAGAAAGCTACTAATGTGGGTAGACCTTTCCTTTTGTCTTGGGAACAATGACCTCACCTGACAAAGAGGTTATGCTCCGAAAGCTTGTGACTTCAAATAAACCTGTTGGACTATAACCTGGTGTCCTGTGACTGCTGACTCAGATTTTTAAACCAGCCTGATAAGGGATCTTCAACCTTTGTATTGATGGCACTGAGTCTTGGAAACTTCTGAAATAGGAGAAGCAGCATAGCCCCTCTGCTCTGCATTGTCTATTCAATGTCACTTTGCTGCACTATGCCTATATCCTTTTGATATTTTTAACATGTTGAATTCTACCAATCTCTACCTTGACCATACAAAATGACTAAGCCTTTACAGCTGTCTGGGGTACAGAATTCTAAAGTTTCATCACCCTCCGAGTGAAGAAATTTCTTCTCATCTGAAGTTTAATTGGCCTGTCCCTTAATCTCAGACTACACCCCCTGGTTTTAGATCCCATCCATCTTCCATCATTCACCTTCCCCCACCCACCACTTACAGTCAGAGAAAACACTATTCCTGCATCAACCCTTTTAGGAATTTTGTTATTGCTTTAATAAGATCACCACTTATTCTTCTAAACTCGAGAAAATGATGACTCCATCTCCACAATCTTTGTATGCTTCCAAGAGTCAGCAGTCACATGACACCAGGTTATAGTCCAATAGGTTTATTTGAAATCAAAAGCTTTCAGAGCATAACCTCTTTGTCAGGTGGGGTCATCATTCCCAGGTGGAAAGTCTCACAGTTCAGTCTGTTGTAATGGCCTAGTAAGCCACTCAATTTTATCAATTACTATGAAGTCTAAATAAAGAAATGAAACCATATGTACCACCTTGGAATTTACCTAGGCACCAGAAAAGACAACAGCAGAAACAGATCTGTCGACCCTGCAAAGTCCTCCTCACTAACACCTGGGGGCTTGTACCAAAATAGTGTAAGCTGTCTCACAGACTTGTATTTTGCACAGGATATTGGTAAGGGGTGGAAGAGTAGGGCTAGGGTCTGCAGTGTATTCCAGCTCATGTCTCTCACAGCAGGTTCCAGCCTGTGTGATAGCACCATTAACAACAAAAAAGAGACTACAACCATTTACTGAATGAAGCTCAGTAACATTCCATTGATGGAAAACAAGATTAGATTGCACACCTAGTTTATTCAGACAGCACAGCCATTATTGCTGCTTTCGGTTCTTCCTGTGGTTGTATGGTGCAGAGTGTGAGGATTACAATGAGGTCAGCCACAGAACATGAGTTCTCTGATTAGGGCTGTTAATCTGGTCCAATCAGGGAGCCCTGTCTGATGGATATAAACAGGAGTGTCAGGCATCCAGTTCACTGACAGCTGGCTCTGATGAGCTAAATCAGAATCAAAGACTCTGCACATGTACAAAAGGCTGACTTGGTGACAGGATGCTGGCGCCTGTGGAATTATTTCAGTGGTGATGAGAGAAAAGCACACTCCTAAAGAAATTTGCAACAGTCATCTTTCAGTTGGGACAAGCATTTCTGGCACAGTGCCACTATTAGGGAAGCTTGACTTGTTTGATCCTGCCTTCAAAGACTAGGTCCAATATGTGAAAAGAATGCCAGGTTAGAGGCTGAGCCTGAAATGGGATTTCAGAAAGTGCAAAGGAAAGAAACATACCGTTGTCCAGAACATCTTCAATCATGCTCCCTGTCATGACACCAGGACCAGCTTGATAATAATGCAGCATCGTTCTTTGTGGGAACTGTGGTGGCGTGGCCGTTCCTGCTGGTTTGTTACTGATCCCTACCTTCTCCTGAAGAGAGTGTGAGTGTCATGCCTGTCGGAGCTGAATAGTTAGTAGTATTTGGAGGTGATGTGAAATGGTTGTGAGCTTGCTTGTGACAGGGAGTTGGAATAAAAAAAATTTACCTCAACCAAGTCCTGCTACTTTTAGGATTAAATTCCAATTCCAATTCCAATTCCCATCATTCAGCCCAACTGATAAGCATATCATCTTGTTGTCTAAGTATTTCCTTGTTGCTTTTTACCAAAGCACCAATTTTCATGCCATCTGCAAAATTATTGATCATACCTCCCACAGTCATGTCTAGATTATTAATGTACAGGACCAACAGCAAGAGATCTCGCATCACTGGACGCAGGTTTCCAGTACAAAAAACACCTTCAACTATCACCCTCTGCTTCCTGTCACAAAGCCAATTTTAAACCAATTTGCCACATTACCTGAGATCCTGTGAGCTTTTAGTCTCTTAACTAACTGCCACACAAGACCTGATCAAAATCCTTAGTCAATTCCATGTAAACTATATCAACTGCATTCCTCTTACCCATGCACCAGCACACATTGAAAAATTCCATCAAACTTGTGAGACATGATCAACCCCGAACGGTGCCATGGTGACTATCCCAGATTAATCAGAGGGAGGGATGGGAAGTGACAGAGGAGGATTCTGGGAGAATTCAGCCTGCTCACTAAAACTGAGAAGGAGTCCATGGAGGAGCTGATGCCAAAGGCTCAGACAGATAGATGACTGGCAGGCAGTGTAGAAGTCTCCTGTGGACCACCAATTCAGTGAAAGATGCTTTTCAGTCCACCCACAACTTGTTAGTCTTCCAGTGTAAAGAGTTGACCTCAGCCGAGTGTTGCAGATTGGCATATTCCAAGGTCCAGGAATACACACTGAGTGGCATACTAAAGCTTGGGGCAGTTGCTTTCAATATGCAGTGGGGATTGGCCACTATCTGAGGTCTTTCTACCCAAGTATAACAAGGGTCTGTTCAGTTATCAGACCCTTTGGATATCTGAATGTATGTTAACACAATCCTGCATGAGTAAGAAATGCCTTTGGTTTTTGCATCTGCAGGGAATGTCAAATTCCTGTGTTTGTTTCTCTGGGTGCACAAAGTCTGTGACCGCAGATAAAGAGATTTTTATGAAAAAGTATATTTTTATCAAAAAGAGAGCCCCCTTTGGCTATGCCACTCTCAAGAAAGTACAATGTTTTGAATGTTCTGGGGAAGCAGCAGCAGCCAGTTCAATGCGCTGTTTGGATTTATACAGCAGGGAGAGTTGAAGTGTTGATGAGGACAGTAGTGACAGGGAACTGTATGGTCAGGGGCACAGATAGGTGGACAGTGAACACAAATGAGACTCCAGGATGGTGTGCGGCCTCCCAGGTGCCAGGATAAAAGAGGTCTCTGAGAGGGCACAGGAAATTCTGAAAAGTGAAGTAAATTGCTAGAGGTTGTGGCCCACATTAATACTGATGACATAACCTCATACACTTTACCATAACGTACTCTATTTTCTATTTCTAGCCTGTCCATGTCCTTTTGCAGCCTCCCTGCCTCCTCAACGCTACCTGTCCTTCCACCGTTTTTCTGTCATCTGCAACTTAGCAAAATTGCCTTCAATGTATTTGTTCAAATTGTTAATGTATAACAGGAATAGTTTTGGTCCCAATACTGACCCCTGTGGAACTCCACTAGTTACCAGTTGCCATCCTGAAAAAGATCCCTTTATCCCCACTCTCTGCCTTCTTCCAGTCAGCCAATCCTCTATCCATGCTTGTACCTTGCCCCTAACACCATGGGCTCCTATATCATTTAGCAGATTCCTGTGCAGCAGCCTGCCAAAGGCCTTATGGAAATCCAAATAGATCATGTCCACTGGCTCTGCTTTGTCTAACTTGCTCATTACCTTCTCAAAGAATTCAAACAGATTTGTCAGGCATGACCTCCCCTTGATGAACCTGTGCTGACCCAGCCCTATTTTACTGTGCATTTCCATGTACTCCACATCTCATCCTTAACTGGCTCTAAAATCTTACTACAGACTGGCTAACCAGCCTATAATTTCACATCTTCTGCCCCCTGCCTTCTTAAACAGGAAGGTTACATTAGGCATTTTCCAGTCCTCTGGAATCATTCCTAACTCCAGTGATTCCTGAAAAATCACCACCAATGCCCTTACAATCTCTACAGCCATCTCCTTCAGAACCTTGGGGTGTAGTCCATCCGGTCCAGGTAATTTCTCCTTACTTCCCCACCCCACCCAATCACTTGTTGTACAATGGATGGCTTGATCATCCTCCCTACAGCCCCCACTCTCACCCACATAGGGAACAAGATCTCAAAACTGTTAGTCAAGCTCAAGGGCTGAGGATCCTTCAGCACTACCTCCTAGATTACTCTACTGCGTCATTTGGAGCCGCACCCCCTGTACCTGACCACTAGAGTTAGTTAATTGAAGGAGTGTGACTGCTGCCTGAAACACAGGTCGAGGTAACTCTGCCCCTCACTGTGTTTGAAGCTCCGACTCCAGTTCATCAAATCTGAGGCACAGTTCCTTAAGCAACCAACACATACTATAGATGTGATCATTGTGAACCACAATGGGGTCCACCAGCTCCCACATCATGCGAAGACAACACATTGCCTGGTCCAGCATCTCTATTTCTTTGGTTTTATTCTTAAGTTGTGTTAAAAATTTATTACTGTGCTTTTCATTCATACTCTGTTCATGTTTCTCCTATTTACCTTCAGTCTGAAAGTAACTATAACAGTCAAATTGTCAACTGTTGCCAACCAATGGACTTGTGGTTTTCCTGTGATGTCACTCTACGTTTTCTGCTGGGCCCTTGCTCCTGGGTTTGTTTATCCTGTTAAAGAAAACATTACAAATTATGAGCCGAGAAAGAAAACAGAAAGGGCCACTTCCTCTTTGCACCAAACTCTCACTCTGCCACCAAAGTTCCTGAAATATCTACCCACTTGGATTGTGTATTACAATGGAACTGATTTCTCCTTCATGACTGAGAAAGTTTAATGCTCCATATTAGTCCTTAATTGCCTTAAATCTTACTGAGTAAGTCTTCATTTTAAAGGTGCATTCACTCTGTTGACCCTGCATGATGACATTGAACTTTTTCCAATAATATCTTCCAATACTATGGGGCAAGACTCCTGGCATTGTTGTCTGTGACAAACTGCTCCAGCTGCCTTTCTGTGGTCTGTTCTGAGATCCTGTTGCCCCTTCACATAACACCTCTTTTCTATCAACCTCTTTGCCTTAAAATCTTGCAGCCCTGTCCCTGACCTTTGGCACAATATTTCCATTCGCCTCCTATACCGTTTGCCATCAACCTCCAACATCACCCGCTTCAGGCAGAATGACCGCTCCCTTCAAAGCTGTAAACTGGCATGAAGACAAGCAGGCTAACACTAAATTGTTCTAGCCTCACATAAACCTGGGCCTCTTGTTGAATGTGCAGCCATTCCTCAGTGTGTTCAGGACATAATACCACAATCACGGAAATGAAATAAAGCTTGCAATAAAAATCTCAAGCCTGCTTGCGAAGGACTAGCTGTGGAGAGGGCTAATTGTACAATGCAGCAATCCCAGTGGGAAATGCCACAAAGTATTGAACATGTCCCAGGAAATCAGGAGCATGTATCCTGTGTCTTCACCCTCATGGTGTTTGAGTTTTATGTGGAGAAGTTGACTGCTTTGTCAACAGTGTATCTTTACCAGCTTTCTAAGGTTGATGTATTATTGATGTTTAAATCCTGTAATGTTTTGTTTGAGACTAATCTTCTGCTTTTTCTGCTCACGGTGACAGTGATTGGCTATCCAGCTGAAGTGTACAACACAGGGTTGAATATTCTGATGCTGAACGTTGCTAGAATACTTACAACGATGGCCGTTTGCTTGGTTTACATTCCACTCTTCTACCGACTAAACATTATTAGTACTTACGAGGTAAAGCTGAAATTTTCATCTTCCAGCTTTTCACTGTTGTGCTGTCACTTCCTGTAGGTAGAATAGCAGACAACTGTGGTCACAGGAGCAGTTAGCATCACTGGGACAGTTGTCCACAAACCCCAGGCTAATGTTCTGGCAGCGTGGGCTCAAAGACGACCACAGCAGATGGTGAAATTTGAGTTTAATCAAAAAAAGACAGTGGCAACCATGTAACCACTGTTCAATTGACATAAAAATCCATTTGGTTCTCTAATGACCTATGGAGACACCTACATGTGACAACAGATCCACAGCAATGTGGTTGGTTCTTGACTGCCCTCTGGGCAATTAGGAATCGACAATGAATGCTGGCATAGCCAGTGATTCCTACATGATCCTCTATGTTTCAACACCACTAGGTCTAAGGAAACATTCACAATGAAGGTAATGTCAATGCACATTGATGGCGCAGTGCTATGGGAATCCTTCAGTCATGACATTTTGGATTTTTCTTGTCTTCACTTTTTAGTATTTCCTTCGCTGTATGATTTTCTGCGGTAGGAGCAGTTTGATCCTAAAGGGGATCATAAAGAATCTGATTCCTCCCAATATAACCCAGGTCACCTGATTCATCTGCTAAAGGCAGCATTGATAGCATCAAATATCCATGCAGTTGAGGGAGATTAACGCAAAATCTTGGACCAAACACTTTTCACCAATTATTGTTAAATAGTCTGATTAGGGCGACACGGTGCCTCAGTGGTTAGCACAGCAGCCTCACAGCGCCAGGGACCCAGGTTCAATTCCAGCCTTGGGTAAGTGTCTGTGTGGAGTTTGCACATTCTCCCCGTGTCTGCGTGGGCTTTCTCCGGGTGCTCCGGTTTCCACCCACAGTCCAAAGATGTGCAGGCTAGGTGGATTGGCCATGCTAAATTGCCCGTAGTATTCAGGGGTGTGTGGGTTATAGGGAGATGGGTCTGGGTGGCATGCTTCAAGAGGCAGTGTGAACTTGTTGGGCCGAAGAGCCTGTTTCCACACTGGAGGGAATCTAATCTAAGTCATTACTAATAAGATGAGGTGGTACAAATCTCTCACCCAAAACACTGACAGAGCCTTCAGTCAGAAGATAGCTTGGAGTCTCCTGACACCAATTACCAGATTCATATTCTGGTCTAATAAAAGCAAAACACTGTGGATGCTGGAAATCCCAAACAAACACAGAGCATGCTGTAGAAACACAACAGGCCTGGGAGTATCTGTGAAGAGAGAAACAGGGAAATTAAGTAAAACCCAAAAATGCTGGATAAATACAATAAGTTCATGCTTCAGGTTAATGACCCTTTGTTTTTTAATTCATTCATAGAATATGGCCAGGCCAGCATTTATTCTCCATCTGTAGAGAGTAGTTAAGAGTCAACCACCAGCAATTTCCTTCCCAAAAGGACATTAGTGAACCAAATGACTGGCAATGGTTTTATGGTCATCATTAGACTCTGAATTCCAGAACAAAAACAAAGTTGCTGAAAAAGCTCAGCAGGTCGGGCAGTATCTGTGAAGGAGAAAACAGAGTTAATGTTTGGGGTCCGGTGACCCTTCCTTGGTTCCTTGTACAATTAAATGGTAGTCTCGTATATTGGTACAAACCCTTATGGGTGTTAATTGCAGCGTACTTCTGGGACCCCTCATCTAACCAGAATTTCAGGCAAGTATGTCCATCTTCATGATGGTTAGCCCCCTGCCAGCCTTGCATACAAATCCTATATGCGTGGGATTTTGTACTTCTACAGTTGCAAAAAGCTGTTTACCATTTGTTTAAAATCCCCACAAAGGTGAACTGACCCAGATACAACTGGTGTTGCCCATTCCACAAACTGAACTGGTTTGATGATTCCTTCACTTTCCAACATTCGGATTTCTGCCTCTACTTTTGCCCATAAGGCGGGCCTTGTGGAATCGTGGATTTGTTGCCTGGCCAATACGCCAGTTAGTCTTGGCTCTTTGATAGGCCAAGACCTTCCTGAAAAATGTTTGGGTATTTAATTAGGACTTCACTCGGGCAGCCAATTTCTCATTGAAAAATGCTCAGCCAATCAAGGTGAATCTTTTCTCCGAGATAACAGGAACTATCCCTGGAAGATGCTGGAGAATCCAAGATAACAAAGTGTGGAGCTGGATGAACACAGCAGGCCAAGCAGCATCTCAGGGACACAAAGGCTGACGTTTCGGGCCTATACCCTTCATCAGAGAGGGGGATGGGGAGAGGGTTCTGGAATAAATAGGGAGAGACGGGGAGGCGGACCGAAGATGGAGAGAAAAGAAGATCGGTAGAGAGGAGAGTATAGGTGGAGAGGTAGGGAAGGGATAGGTCAGTCCAGGGAAGACGGACAGGTCAAGGAGGTGAGATGAGGTTAGTAGGTAGGAGATGGAGGTGCGGCTTGGGGTGGGAGGAAGGGATGGGGGAGAGGAAGAACAGGTTAGGGAGGCAGAGACAGGCTGGACTGGATTGGGGATGCAGTGGGGGAGAGGGGATGAGCTGGGCTGGTTGTGTGATGCAGTGGGGGGAGGGGGCGAACTGGGCTGGTTTTGGGACACAGTGGGGGAAGGGGAGATTTTGAAGGTGGTGAAGTCCACATTGATTCCATTGGGCTGCAGGGTTCCCAAGCGGAATATGAGTTGCTGTTCCTGCAACCTTCGGGTGGCATCATTGTGGCACTGCAGGAGGCCCATGATGGACATGTCATCTAGAGAATGGGAGGGGGAGTGGAAATGGTTTGCGACTGGGAGGTGCAGTTGTTTGTTGAGAACCGAGCGGAGGTGTTCTGCAAAGCGATCCCCAAGCCTCCACTTGGTTTCCCCAATGTAGAGAAAGCCACACCGGGTATTTTGGATACAGTATACCACATTGGCAGATGTGCAGGTGAACATCTGCTTAATATGGAAGGTCATCTTGGGGCCTGGGATAGGGGTGAGGGAGGAGGTGTGGGGGCAAGTGTAGCACTTGCTGCGGTTGCAGGGGAAGGTGCCGGGTGTGGTGGGGTTGGAGGGGAGTGTGGAGTGAACAAGGGAGTCACGGAGAGAGTGGTCTCTCTGGAAGGCAGACAAGGGTGGGGATGGAAAAATGTCTTGGGTGGTGGGGTCGGATTGTAGATGGCGGAAGTGTCGGAGGATGATACATTGTATCCGGAGGTTGGTGGGGTGGTGTGTGGCAAAGGGGGTGGCCATGGGTACCAGCACGGGCCCAAGCTATGCCTGCCCCTTTGTAGGTTACGTGGAACAGTCCCTCTTCTGCACCTACACAGGCCCCAAACTCCACCTCTTCCTCTGTTACATTGATGACTGAATCGGCGCCGCCTCGTGCTCCCCAGAGGAGCTCGAACAGATCATCCACTTCCCCAACACCTTCCACCCCAACCTCAAGTTCACCTGGGCCATCTCCAACACATCCCTCACCTTCCTGGACCTCTCAGTCTCCATCTCAGGTAACCAGCTAGAAACTGATGTCCATTTCAAGCCCACCGACTCCCACAGCTGCCTAGAATACACCTCCTCCCACCCACCCTCCTGCAAAAATTCCATCCCCTATTCCCAATTCACCCGCGTCCACCGCATCTGCTCCCAGGATGAGGCATTCCACTCCCGCACATCCCAGATGTCCAAGTTCTTCAAGGACCACAACTTTCCCCCCACAGTGGTCGAGAACGCCCTTGACCGCATTTCCCGCAACACATCCCTCACACCCACCCCCCCCCCGCCACAAGTGCCCCAAGAGGATCCCCCTCATTCTCACACACCAACCAACCAACCTCTGGATACAATGCATCCTCCTCCGACACTTCCGCCATCTACAATCCGACCCCACCACCCAAGATATTTTTCCATCCCCACCCTTGTCTGCCTTCCAGAGAGACCACTCTCTCCGTGACTCCCTTGTTCGCTCCACACTGCCCTCCAACCCCACCACTCCCAGCACCTTCCCCTGCAACTGCAGGAAATGCGACACTTGCCCCCACACCACCTCCCTCACCCCTATCCTAGGCCCCAAGATGACTTTCCATATTAAGCAGAGGTTCACCTGCACATCTGCCAATGTGGTATACTGTATCCATTGTACCCAGTGTGGCTTCCTCTACATTGGGGAAACCAAGTGGAGGCTTGGGGACCGCTTTGCAGAACGCCTCCACTCCGTTCGCAATAAACAACTGCACCTCCCAGTCGCGAACCATTTTAACTCCCCCTCCCATTCTTTAGATGACATGTCCATCATGGGCCTCCTGCAGTGCCACAATGATGCCACCCGAAGGTTGCAGGAACAGCAACTCATATTCCGCTTGGGAACCCTGCAGCCCAATGGTATCAATGTGCACTTCACAAGCTTCAAAATCTCCCTTCCCCCACCGCATCCCAAAACCAGCCCAGTTCACGCCCTCCCCCCACTCCATCACACAACCAGCCCAGCTTATTCCCTCCCCCCACTGCATCCCCAATTCAGCCCAGCCTGTCTCTGCCTCCCTAACCTGTTCTTCCTCTCACCCATCCCTTCCTCCCACCTCAAGCCGCATCTCCACTTCCTACCTACTAACCTCATCCCACCTCCTTGACCTGTCTGTCTTCCCTGGACTGACCTATCCCCTCCCTACCTATACTCTCCTCTCTACCGATCTTCTTTTCTCTCCATCTTCGGTCCGCCTTCCCCTCTCTCCCTATTTATTCTAGAACCCTTTCCCCATCCCCCTCTCTGATGAAGGGTATAGGCCCGAAACGTCAGCTTTTGTGCTCCTGAGATGCTGCTTGGCCTGCTGTGTTCATCCAGCTTCACATTTTATTATCTTGAATCTTTTCTCAGCCAATTTGTTTCCATTAGGTTCAGAACTGAGCCTTTTATTACAATCAGTGGGAACTGAACCACATGCTTTTCATTCGAGACCAGAACCGAAGTTATACCCTTAATCTGTAAAGGTTCCCCAGTATATGTTCTCATATCTAGCCAAGGTCTTACACACATTTAAGGCTTTAAGTCCAGTGCAAATTTTTTTTCTGTGATCACTGAAATGGCCGTGCCATTCAGTGAGAACTTGGTGATTATTTAACCAGGCGTTTATTTTAATTGGTTCCTAATTGGATGTTGCTCAACAATTTAACTGTTCCAGGCCAGATGTAGGTAGGCTTTGCAGGAGTATACACACTCTCCTGGATACCAGCCAATGAGTTCTCTTAATCCATTTAGGCCTATTGGGTCTCTTTTGCTGTCTTGAGTCCACATACCAACAGCTACTCCATTATTTTGCCGGCTCAGATCCTGAAGAAAATGTTAACTGTTTGGCTTCGTTTTGGGGTTTTGCTGTAGGCTGACCTGGAGTCCCGCTGGTCAGGATATGTCCTGAATGAGGCTATGCAATTACCTTCACTCTAGTGGTGCTCCCCAAGCTCAGCCAGCCTGGCGAGGATGTCCACTTCCATCGGAATACCCAGCAACTCAGGTGCTCCACTTGCTGCATTTTCCAATGACAAAGCCAGTTGTAGTGCCTGCTTGAAGTCCAGCTTGGCTTCAGGTATTGAGCACTTTTGAATAGTCACACGATTAATCCCACATACCAAACAGTCTGTCAAGCATCTCATTAAGGAGTAAACAGAAGTCATATGCCTCTGCCAGTTGTCTTCAACTTGTCAAATATCCCAACACAGATGCTCCTGGTTCTCGAAGTTCCAAGAAGAACTGATAGCATCCCAGGATTAGAGGAGTCTTGGGGTCGTAAAATTCCTTAATTAAGTCCGTAACTCTTGTCAGGCTTTGGTATCTGGTGCCTCAGGAAATTTTAGGCTCCTAATAACTGCAAAAGCTGTAAGTTCACAAGCAGTTAGGAGAGTTACTTATCGCTTTTCATCCGCCCCAATCTCATTTGTCCAGAAAACATATCTCCTTCTTTCCACGTACTGGGCCCTGTCTTCGACAGCAGGATCGAACAAGTCAAGATTCACAAATAAAGGCAGGATGCCAGAAATGCTTATGCCCAACTCCAAGATAATTGTTGCAAACAAATTTTATCAGGAGCATATTTTTTTCACTCATCACCACTGAAACAACTCCACGCTGGCTGGTATCTCATCACCATGTCTCCCTTTATTTACATGTGTATAATACTTGACACTGTTACAACTTCCTCAGAGCCAGCTTTCAGATTGAATAAAACCTTTGACACTCTTGTTTACATCTGTCAGCCAGCGCTCCCTGATTGGACCAGGTTAACAGCCCCAAGCAGCGAACTCATATTCTATGAGGTCCACCTGGTTGACCTCTTTCTAATTGCTACAACATGCTCTGGGCTCTAGTCCTACTCCAGAGATTGAACTGACAAAAAAATCAAGGTTTCAGTCTGGTGCAGGACTGAGGAAGTATTTTTTGGATGAGAAGGTAAACCAAGGCTTTGCCTGCTTTATTGATTGGACTGTTGAGGGTTGTGTCTCGAACCAATCAGTGCAAAACCAAGAAAGGTTTGTCACACTTAAAGTCAATTTGTCTCTTAAAGGGATGTTGTTCTGGCTGGAACAGGTACTGGAAACAGTTGGGGAGGAGAATGAGAACTTTAAAAAGAAACTGTTGTTATGGTATAAAATTGAACCAATGAGCTCCACGATATTCCATCATTGTACTAGAGACAGGACAGAGAGGAGTGGACAGGAGAGATGTTTTCTGTTTGTAGAGGGCTAAAATACCAGCAGAACTCTTGGTGCCCCCAGTACCAAGCCCAGCTCAAAAGGCTACAGCCAAACCCCTCTGCACCAACACCGAGCCTGTGGAGGAAGTCTCTGAACACTCAGAGGATTCACTTGCACCTTCCAGAGGCACCTCAGTGGGTACATTAGTTACCGCGGACTCAGAGACACAATTTGGCGAGCACAACACAGACAAGGTGGAAGTAAAAGTCCCTGAAGTCTCTGACACTCAGGACTGCCAGAGACCAGGACTTCATTCCTGGTGCCCCTTCTTGAGACCAACAGATACTCACCCACAAGGAGGAGAAGTGACAGACAAGCTCCATGGTAGCTTCGTCTCAGGGCACTCCAGAAAAACCCTGAATTTCTGCTTCCCCTTTCACTAACAACCTTCATTCTTAAATCATAGAATCCCTACAGTGTGGAAACAGGCCCTTTGGCCCAACGAGTCCACACTGACCCTCAGAGCATCCCACCCAGACCCATCCCTCTATAACCAACCTAATCTACACCTCCCTGAACACTACAGGCAATTTAGCATGGCCAATCCACCTAGCCTGCACATCTTTGGACTGTGGCAGGAAACCGGAGCGCCTGGAGGAAACCCACGCAGACACAGGGAGAATGTGTAAACTCCACACAGACAGTCGCCTGAGAGTGGAATCAAACCCAGATCCCTGGCACTGTGAGGCAACGGTACAAGCCATTGAGCCACCGTGCCACCGCCAAACAATGCCTAATCAATGAATTACTTTATTTAATTTATTACATTGCTGTAAGTGAGCACCTTTGTTTGAAACCATTGCCTCACTCTAAAAGGCTGGGAAATTGACTGGAGCTGGTTATCTGACCATTAAACTGTATGACCATTGGAACCTACAAGAACAGCAGCTGGGCGATCGGGACCAATGCATGCTCACAAGGTAAGAGTGACAGCCTGTTGCAGGATAATCTCAGGTTTCTCTCTGAAGGTCAGAGAAGCATTAATCCTGTTCACTGAACATAATGAATCCTATAAAAAAAAAGAAAGCTGCTGGATTTGCATTCTGTGGTCCTGGCTGCAGATCCTGACAGACTTCAAATGGAGAGCAAGCCATTATTGCTCCCCTGCTCAAGTTTCAGTTTAAAGTAGCACATCAGGCTCTGCAACACCGAGAGGAGACAGCAAGAGCTGCAGATGCTGGAAGTCAGAGCCTTCATCAGGACCTGAAAAGTCGATTTTCCTGCTCCTCTGATGCTGCTTGACCTGCTGTGTTCCTCCAGCTCCAGATTCTGAGCTCTGTGACACCATCTGCATGTTGAATGTAGATGGTTTGAATCTTATTGTCTTGCTGCCTGTGATTTAAAATAATGGGGTCATCTCAGGGTGAGAAAGGAGTGTGTTAGTCCCTGCTCCATTCTGTACATACTGTGAAGCAATGCAGGAGAAAAGGTTGGAATAAGGAAGGAAAATAAGTGAGCTGGGAGGAAGAGGGAAGAAACAGAAACTGGGCGATTGAGAACTGGGAAGAAGCCAAGAAGGTGAAGGAGGGCAGGCTGACATGGTGATTACAACAACTTCAGGAAGCAAAGAAAGGAGCTGACATGATTTTAATCTGATACAAAGCAGTTTAATCACAAACAGCCCACACATTGATATGTACTGCATGAATCTAATAGCAGTCCCAAAAGATTAGCACGTATAGTTAAGAAGATTAAAACTCAAGAAATATCAAAGTATCATGTTGTGCTGAAATGACTCAACTGGTAACAATGATCCTAATAGCTCCTTCACTTCCTGGCTCTCCCAAAAAGTAGAACTTTTTTATTGTCTTCTATCAATTCAGTCATAAACTCTTTGAGTTCTTACATCCTTCTGTTTCCCGTCTGACAGTACATTAATAGGCGATTTGGACAAGTGGTGAGATATCAAATTGTCTTCTCCTTCATGGTATACATGGTAAGTTCAAAGATGCATCTAATAATACTTTTCATTTATTTGTTCTTGTAATGTAAAGGGATAATTTT
This sequence comes from Stegostoma tigrinum, assembly GCF_030684315.1. Taxonomy (NCBI): domain Eukaryota; kingdom Metazoa; phylum Chordata; class Chondrichthyes; order Orectolobiformes; family Stegostomatidae; genus Stegostoma; species Stegostoma tigrinum. The sequence goes on from NC_081375.1 coordinate 7,584,913, forward strand.
AAAACATAGTTTTTAACATGTTATATTAAACAGTGGAGTCAGATCTCCCAAAATGTATGTAAGTTGGGATAATGGAGAGGCTGTCACAGACATTTGATGGTTAATGTGCACTCACTTCCATCATCAGTACCAACCCATTAACTGACCAGCTGCCCAGTTCTGGGGAAGCATTGAAGAAAGGTTACTTCAATTGGATAATGTATGAAGCCTTTCCTGGAATGTGATCTTTGAATCATGAGTTTACTCAGTTTCTCTCGACACCTATGAACAAAGTCTAAAATGGGTTTTGGATATGTCCTTAAAAAGAGGCACAACGACTTGAGAAAAGTGCAGGAGAGTTGGATTGTTTGGATATTTTTTCAAAGAAATAGCACTGATCCAAAGGGGCATAGATCATACTTCTGTGATAAACAATTCTATGGAGGGGAGTTTAACCTTCAAAAATGGCAGATTGGGTACTTGAGGATAAATAATAAATGACTTTTCATGGAGATCGCAATCTGGTTTCTAAAGCACTCAACGAGTGAGGTATGACCATCATGTGTAACTCTCCCCTGCTGTGAAGGTATTAAATTGCTGTGTTGAACAGAAGTGTGTTTGGATACTAGCAAGCAATCTTCTTGTTGAATTGGGATTTAATTAATGACAGCAGATTGGTAGTTAATGATACAAATAATATTCTTTCTAATTTCTTCCGAGCATGCTGTGCATTTGTTTTATCTTCACTCTAAATTTAATATGCGGCATTCCCTGGGTTTTGGAAGTTGATAAGAGCAAGGGGGTTGAGGCTGTGCTAAATATTTAAATTCACCATTTCCTACCTGGAAACACAGTCATCAATTACAGTCCAAAAATGTTTGGTAGTGTGCTTTTGTGCAGATGCAGCTTTTTTTAACCTTGGCTTTCGAAATGATAAGATCAGGATTAAAAATGCATTGGACATGTTTAAAAAGCACATTAAAAGTGGAAGACAACCCATATGCATTGTAGCTTGCCAAAGTTCCTTAGGCAGAGCCTTCCCAAACCTTGACCTCTACCATTTAGAAAGTTAAGGGCAGCAGATACATGGAAAAACACTACCTAGGAGCTCCCTTCCACACAGACACCATCTTGACTTAGAAATATATTACTATTTCTTCAATGCGGTTGAGTCAAACTCCAGGATCTCTCTCCTTAAAAGCATTCTGGGTGGATCTCAGCAAAATGGACCACAATGGTTTAAGGAGGCAGCTCACTCACCACTTGATCCAGGACAATTAGGGATGGTCCAGCCAGCGATGCCCACATCCTGTGAAAGAGTAGAAAAAAGGGTTAATTTCCTCAAGGGAAAGCAATACCATCATTGGTTGAAGTGGCTACATCTGATGAGTGAATGAAATGTTCTAAAAAAAGGAGAGGAATAAATCACAAAACTACAGTTTAGAGCCCCTTATATCAGTAATAGTTTCCAATAACTCATATTACTAGGGACAAGGTAAATTTCTATCTGGAAATGCATGGACTAATCAGGGAAAACTCTCTAGGGAAAGTGAGAACAAACCTGATTGAAATCTGTGTTCAAGAATATGTAGTAGATGCCATTCACTGAAATCATGGCTGATTCGTGACCTGATTTCGTATCTCCAGGGTATTTAGCCATGCCCCTCAATAACTTTCGTTCAAAACAAAATTACCAGTCTCCGATTTAAAATTTATAATTGATCTTGATTCAGAAGCGAGTCCTAGGTTTCTCCCAACCTTTATGTGTGGAACATTTTCTTAATTTCACTCCTGAAAGTCTAACTTTAATTTTTAGAGCCTCCCCTCCTCCTAGACTCCCCAGCCAACGGAAATAATATTCCTCCTTCTATCTCAGCTGATCATCTTTTATTCACAATCAAGTCACTGCTTAATCTTCAAAATTCCAGGGAATCCTAACATAAGTGTACTTGAACTCCTGTAGGCCAGATACAATTTTGGTAAATCTGTGTGTTCCCTCCTTCCTGAATTCTGGTACCCAGAACTGCTGGCAGTATCCAGCTTGGTTCCAATGCATGGCTTCTGCCTCTTTGTAGACCCCTTGATAGAAAAGGTGAACATTATTTTTCAATTATTTTCTATTTCTTCTGATGAAAATGTAACATTCTATATATCTAGAACTCTACTGTCTTCAAAATTTCACCATTCAGAAAATCCGACTTCATCTTTTTTGAGATAAATGAATGTCCCCAAATTTGATTATATTGAAATCCCTGTGCCATAGTTCTGCCCATTCAATTAGTCAGTCAGTATTATTTTGTAATTTCAGGAAAACACCAAAAATATGTATATTGTTTTTAACATGATGAAACATTTAAAACACACAAGATTTTTATAAATCATAATTTGATGCCATCTCTCATTATGGATGGAAATGATTGGAATAAGCAGGTCTAGAGGTAATACAGGCCTGGAGGACACTGATGAACTGAGACATGGAAGGCCAGATGCCTAATGTAGGTTGTTACAACGTGCTTAGGGGGCATTAACTGTTAAATAGAAACTTCAACACTTTATGAAAATGTGAAGCTATATGCTTTGGCAACTAGAATAGAGGTGCTAAATGTTATTTAAAGGGATAAGGACTGTGGAAAGCTGCAGCACAAAAGGGTTTAAGTGTCATCACAGAATCGCTACAGTGTGGAAACAGGCCCTTTATCCAAGAAGTCCACAGTGAACCTCCGAGCATCCCACCCAGACCCATCCCCTTATAACCCACATAATCTACGCATCCCTGAACACTATGGACAATGTGGCATGGCTAATCCACCGAACCTGCACATCTTTGGACTGTGGGAGGTAACCGGAACACCCGGAGGAAACCCACACAGACATGACGAGAATGTGCAAACTCCGCACAGACAGGTGCGCTAGGCTGGAGTTGAACCTGTGTCCCTGGCATTGTGAGGAAGTAGTGTTAACCACTGTGCCACCATGCCCTCCCTAATGTGTCCTTAATCATTAATCACAAAAGGCTTGTAGCCAAATTCAGCAGGTAATATGGAAGACAAGTGGAATGTTGGCCTTTATTTCAAAGGGAAAGGAATATAAAAATAGGAAAGTTTCACTAAACTATACAAAACACTATGTTGACCACACTGATGTATACTACGTAGAATGCTTTGAACAATTTCGGTCTCCTAACTTTAGGAAAGTAAACTGGCAGGCAGTCCAGAGAACGTTCATTAGGTTCATTCTAGGATTGGAGGATCTTCTAATGAGGTGACATTGAGTATGTCATGTCTGTTCTCATTGGAGTTAAAAGAATTAGAGGAGACGTTATGGAAATAACACACAAGATTCTAAAGGAAATTGACAGGGTATATGGACAGAGGTTTTTTCCTCCTAGTTTCTAGGACCCAAGGATATAATCTCATTATAAGGGGTTACTTAGTTAGAGATGGACCTGTAGAATTCTTTACCTCAATTGCTGTCGAGATTGGGTCATTAAGTATATTGTTGGTTGAAATAGATGGAGGTTTAATCAGCAAGGGAATCAAAATTTTTGGGAATAAGGCAGAAAAGTGGAGTTCAGGATTACATGATAGACATGATCTCATTGAATGGCAGTGCAGACTTGATGGGTTGAATAGCCTACTTCTACTTCCAGGTTTTCCGGTCTGCTGTTAACCAATAAGGCCACACCATCCAAGATCTAATATTTTTCCAACAAAATACTGTAATGACAGGGAATGGCCGAACCCCTTTGATAATTAAACTAAAACACAAGTCCCAACCTGTTATGACTGGATTAGGGGTTCCCCTCTAATAATTAGCCCTGAAACACCCAGAGAAAATCTATGAAAAGAGTGGTTAAATGAAAGAAAATCCCCGATCTCCAATTTACAAGGAACAAGAAACAATTTATTTATTTAACCCAACAATGAACAAATTAACAAAATTGCTAACAAACTGACAATTCCCCCTTTGACTACTAACTGCTTCCTAACTGGTCTAAATTCTACTGGAATTCTGTTTAAATAAAGACAGGTCTCATTAATATAAACCCAATTAATAAGAAACAATAAATTATAACTTAATCTCTCCAAGTTCACACAGACTGTCCTCTGGAATATTCAGTCATCTTCAGACTCTTCACAAACACCTTTCTTCTGCTAATTCTGCTGTCAGGGATGTTTTAGCTTTATAATTTATTGAGTGGGGACTTTGAGCTAAAATACCACTGTACGTTTGATTAATTAGATGGGCTTTCTCTGAGAGCTGGGTGGTTCTAACTCTGGCAGGTGGCATATAACTGGCTCTTTCAGGTCGTTTCCAATGGTAAGGATTGAACCAGGAGTGACTTTGCAGGGACACTGGCAATTAATTAGTGTTGGAGCTATCCCCCATTGTTTGCAGCACAGCACCTGGAGTAAATGGAGCTAGATTTGAAAGGATGTTTTCATGGCTGTACTATCCAACCAGATAGGGCTCACCTCGAGATATATCACCTCCCCCGTGCCAAATTATGTATTTATTTGATTTAAGCCTCCAAGGGGACGTCAATGTTGAAGCATTAGATCTGCGAAGCCTCTGATTGGGCTTTTGTCAGGAACCTGCTCTTCATTCTTCATTGTTCATATTCCTGCTTGCCGTCCAATCATGATCCTGTCCCCAGGAATACTGCCAAGCTGGTCAGTGAGTTAAGAGTTTGGGATCCACATTTGGTGAAGTCAGAGTTTGAAGCTTGTCGAGAACTTCTGTCTGTTAACTCTGATTTTCTGAATACAGATGCCATCTGACCTGCTGAATATTTTTGGCATTTCCTGTTTAGATTTCAGTTTTTCAGCTTCCACACCAGTTTCTACTAGATTCAAAGTTAAATTTCTTTTCGATTTCTTTCATTATTTTAGGGTGGCCCACCGGTCTAGCTATTTCTCCTATATACCATCATTTGGGTAACCAGCACTAAACACCTGAGCTTTGTTAACATGCAAAATGAAGGATCATAGCTTAAAATTAGCACAGATTTATATTTTGCATCCAGGGCAAAACTAGAGAGGATAAAATTAGGATGTAAAAACTGCAAACTATCTTAAATAATTTGCTCACTATGCATAAATGTGATAAGAAATAGGATTAGATTTTTAAAGATTTTGATGGGAGCAGTGCTGCTTATTTACGATGGATTCTTCATTGTTTCAAATGTTTAGTGTATGACATGACTCCTTCTGTTCTGTGAATTAGAAGAGCAACCTTTCCTAAGTTTTCTTTGAAAATCACACTCACTACGACACAATTATTTGACAGGTCTTTTATCTTGGCTTTGTGACATACGCACCCTCATTTGCATTAAGTCAAGGTAAGTTTTACATTTTATGGTTATTATTTGTTCTACAATAAATGCTGCTGGGAGTTTATTTTCCTTCCAATCAATTCTATAATAAGAAATGTCACTCCATGTAAAAATGAAACTAAATAATAGAATTCCTATGATGCAGAAAGAGGCTGTTTGGCCCATTGAGTCTTCACTGACACTCTGAACAGGATCCCCCCCCCCCAAACCCAGTCCCATTATCTATTCCCATAACCCTATATTTACCATGGCTTATCCAACTAACGTACATACTACAGAGAATTTAGCATGTCAATCCACCCCAAGCTGCACATCTTTGGACTGTGGGAGGAAACTGGAGCATCCAGAGAAAACCCACACAGACACAGGGAGAATGTGCAAACTCTACACAGACAGTTGCCTGAGGGTGGAATTGAACCTGGGTCCCTGGCACTGTGAGGCAGTAGCACTAAACACTGAGCCACTGGGCTACCCAAAAGGTGCAATTACACAGCCCAGTTGGGGCGCAAATCCACAATCCTCACTCCGGAGAGTGATGCCTTATCCATTAGGCTACTGGGTCATCACTCCATTAGGGCACTGGGTCATGACCGGATGTGGAATTTTACACATTCCCGTCACAGCCAATGTGCATTCGAGTTAAATTTCAATTCACTTGGATATACAAGTGGGCAAACACCAAATTGTAGCAGTGGGTAGTATGATCAGGGATGGCTGTTGGAGTTTGAGGTTGCTCCTACATTATCTGTCCTAATATTCCCATGTGATGCAGAGCAGCCTATGGCCCGCCCATCCGAGGAGCTTTGAGACCCATCTGGCTGTAAGGGAGTAATAAGTGACTACATTTTCCATCTTTAACAGGAGATATTTTGCTTCCTCTGAAGCAAAAAGCATACTGTGCATCAGAGTCATTGCTTTTACTGTTAAATGAAGACAACTTGCAAAAGCTCAGGTCCCTGACATAATCTACCACAGATATTGGAAAAGAGACTGAGCAGGTGAATGACTCATCCACTTGTATTCCACCCTTTGCAAAATGTAGCATGACAGATTAAAAGAGACAGGAGAGAATTCTTAGAAACTGGATTCCACCCTAAATTCCTGCCTATTCTGAGCCCTAAGGCCTGTCTGGGAACTTTGAGCAGATAATGTCAATGATGCCAAATATAAAATGGCATAATTAATTACTAATGTTATGACTTCTTCTTTGTTTTGTGTTCTTGTAAATATATTATTTTCCCAAAAAATCAGTCATTGATTTGCCTGATTCTCAACAAAGTTCCAACTTTGAGTTCACATGGTTGTTCTTTAGTAGACTTGCTGCAGTATTTCCCTGCCTTTAGATAGTCTCTTTGAGAGTTTCCAGTGTAATTATTTGGGCATGAAGTTTCATCACATCCGAAAGAATTCACTGCCTGGAAAAATGGCACTGAGGCCAGGGTGTTCCTCAATGGGATCCAGCTTCTTTTGGGAGATTGATATGTCTTATTAGGTGAGGCTTTGCACTTGCTTTTCTTCTTTTACAGGATGTCAACATTTTTGGCAAGGTCAATTTTTATTACCTATGAGAAAGCGTGGTGAGTTTTCTGCTTGCACTGCTACGTCCCTGGGGTGCAAGTACACCCATAGCACTGCTAGAGAGAGAGTCCCAGTTCGTTGATCCAGCAACAGTGAAAAGAATGATGATATTGTTTCAAGTCAGGATGGTGTGTGGCTCAGAGAGGAGTTTGCAGAGATGGTGACCCCATATGTCTGCTCTTGTCCTTTTTAGTAGTAGAAGTGTGCTTACAAAGGTGGTAAGGGAAGTTAAACATTGCCCTGTTGGATGTTAGTTGCAGTTTCAGTGAATGTGCAACTGGTAATTGGTTTGGCCACATGCACATTAATTGTTTTTCCTACTGAGCACACACACTCTGACAATCGCATTCCCATGTAAAATCAGGGACCATGTGTTATGAGAAAGAAAACTTAATGATTTAAAAATCCCTAAAAATTTTGTGGAATATGCTTGGAATATTTGTACAGCACTTAATTGAGCTGTTTAAATTATGTCATAGTGTCAATCTATAGCATTTCAAACTCAACGTTTAAATAACTTTATTTTTCAGTTACTGGAATGGACTTGTGGATTTCAGTTGCAATAACAGGACTTGTGTGTACACTATACACAACACTGGTAAGAACATTCGATTATAACAGTTCTGAGAGTTAGATTGAAAGTAGTTATTTTAGTGGATTTATTTTATTTGTTCATCGGATATATTAATTTCAATGATAATGCAAACATATTTTGCTCATCCCTAACTTACTTGAAGATCATGGTGAGCTACCTTCTTGATCCACTCAATGCCGAGTGATAAAGGTATTTTCAGAGCACTGCTAGCAAGGGAGTTTTGGAATTCTGGCATAGCGATAGTGAAGAATCCCAAGTCAGGATGTTGTGTTGTCCCCAGGGGTCTGTTTCCGGTCCCTTCTAGCTGGCAAAGGTCACAGTTTCTAAGCAGTTTATCTTATGAAAACGTAAGTACATAAGGGACAGGAGCAGGAGGAGACCACACAGCCTCCCGAACCTACATTCCTTTTCATGCAAGCTGCAAACACTTGCTTCATTACCGTTTTCCAGGGATGTAATGCATTTTACAAATATGTACATATAGTCATCGAACACCACCATCCTTGTCATAACTTACATAACCTTTAACTAGTTATTAGCTCAGTTATCTAACACAATGGCTTCAGACAAAACATCAGCAGCTGATTGATGAGACATAGCCATTTGCAGACCACACCTGCCATTGCTGTGCTGTTCGAGTGCTAACTGGTAACACAGGATTTTGTCTGCCTTTTTGTGGACAGGGAATTCTATTCCATTCCATGACTTTTCTGCTGCAAAGGCAGGTCATGGCAGATTGCCTGCTGCTGTGTCACCCTGAGTCATTTTTCTTCACTTTTGAATAGCCTGTATCTGGAAAACATTCATATTGTCAAGTAAATGCCAGTATTGGAGCTGTGCTGCAACAGGTTGGTTATAGAGATGGATGAACACAGCAGGCCAAGCAGCAAGGCCAACGTTTCAGGTCAAGACCCTTCTTCACTTACTGCTGCAAGACCAGGCTGGCAGAGGTCCTTTAAGACAGAGACGCTTCAGTCAGCAGTGGTGCCTCAGCTGGACTGCATTCATTGTTCTTGCTGCTGTCTTTCAAGTGTTGTATTTATTCACACGAGAGAGAGATCGTAGATCATAGAATCGCTACTGTGTGGAAACAGGCCCTTTGGCTCAACAAGTCCACATTTAGCATCAGAGCATCCCACCCAGACCCATCCCCCTGTAATCCACTTAATCTACACCTCCCTGAACACTATGGGCAATTTAGCATGGCCAATCCACCCTAGCCTGCACATGTTTGGACTGTGGGAGGAAACCGGAGCACCTGGAGGAAATCCATGCAGACACGGGGAGAATGAGCAAACTCCGCACAGATACTTTCTTTACATTTTCTCGGGGCAGCACGGTGGCTCAGTGGTTAGCACTGCAGCCTCACAGCGCCAGGGACCCGGGTTTGAGTCCATCCTCGGGCGACTGTCTGTGTGGAGTTTGCACATTCTCCCTGTGCCTGCGTGAGTTTCCTCCAGGTGTTCCGGTTTCCTCCCACAGTCCAAAGATATGCAGGTGGATCGGCCATGCTAAATTGCCCGTAGTGTTCAGGGTGTGTGCGCTATATGGGGATGCTTCAAGGGGCGGTGTGGACTAGTTGGGCCAAAGGGCCTGTTTCCACACTGTAGGGAGTCTAATCAGTCTAGTCTAATCTAGATAGTCACCCGAGGATGGATTCGAACCCGGGTCACTTGCACTGTGAAGCAGCAGTGCTAACAACTGAGCCACCGTGCCGCTCCTTTTTGATAATGGTTAGTAGGTGATGATTAGCAGGGGGTTCTCTTTTCACCTTAGACCTGATATGATGAGAGTACATGGGGATCTGAAGTCAATATTAAGGAAATTCAGTGCTCGATATATCTCAGAGTCCTTCATTTTTTCTTAGTCAGGTATAAATGCGGATTCTGACTGAGAGGATTTGGACATCATTTGAAAAGTATGAATCTGTATGCATGATTATGTCAGGGGCTGTGGTTGACTAGTTTGTGTTAGTATTCTCCCAATTTGTCACATCCTCAGACATTAAAGAAGGGAATTTTGTTGAATTTATTTGCCTGGGTTTGCATTTGTTGTGTTAATGTTTAGACCAATGTTAGCTCGTCTATTCAGACTGTTATTCTTCCTGACTTTAGGTGGGCTATTTTAGAGTGCAGTTAAGAGGCCCAGAAGATCTAGGTTCACTTCCCACCTGCTCTGGAGATGTGTCGTTAACTGGTTGATTAAACATTTAAGTCTGTTCTGGTGCAGTGGTAGTGCCCCTGTCTTTGGGATAGAAAGCCCAGGTTCAAGTGTCACCTGTCCTAATGATGTGTCAGAACAGGCTGATATGAAAATGTTTGTAGTTAAGAATCAACTACATTGTTGGAATAAAATGTAAGCCCAACCATGAAAGGGTTAAAGGATACCAAAACCATTTGTTTTTAAATGACAATCAGTACTTTCATGGTGTCCATCAATAATATCAGCTTTTTAATTAAAGATTTTATTGGAATAACTGAATTTAACTTACCATCTACTTTTATGGGATTTGAACTCCCAGATCAGTTGTCCCACCCCAGGTCTAAGAGTTTATGGACAGAAAACCATATGTTGCTATGACCAGCCTGTACCTGATAATATAGCAGAGATTCAGAATGTAAAATGAGTTCTAAAGGTTAGATTCTGGTGAAAAATCAGAGACATTAGGCTCCAATTGTCTAAAATACAGTATCCTAAGGGTTGATTTATTTTTGTTTTTTTTTAATTTAGAAACGTATTGACCAGATAGAAATGTCAGCTACTACAGAAGCCTAGGAGAAGGAAATACTTGGGAAGCCAAATAATTAATTCTATTCCTATAAATTTGGGAGTCAGTTATAGAGCATTCAAACTTTAACTGGATCTGTCGGGACCATAATGCAGCCTCTTGCAGTGTTAGCATCTCTCACTTGGCCACTGAGTTAAATCTATTGCTATTTGTCATGTCTTCACAGGGAGGTATTAAGGCTGTTGTCTGGACAGATGTATTCCAGCTGTGCATCATGGTGATTGGTCTTCTGGCTGTGCTGATTCAGGGATCAATCCATGTTGGAAGCTTTGGGAAGATTTGGAACATTGCAAAGAGCAGTGGCCGGACTAGCCTTTTTGAGTGAGTACCATTGTCTTGAGTGTTACTGAAATCTCAGGAGCCACTTGGAAAGTGAGCATAGAACATAGAACCGAGAACACTGAACAGTACAACACAGTACAGGCCAGCGAGTTTTGAGAAGATTTGTAGCTCAGGTTGAGGTTCTGGATGTGAGTTTGCTCGCTGAGCTGGAAGGTTCGTTTTCAGACGTTTCGTCACCATTCTAGGTAACATCATCAGTGAGCCTCCGACGAAGCTGAAAACTAACCTTCCAGCTCAGCGACAAACTCACATCCATAACAGTGCGGGCCCTTCGGCCCAAGATGTTGTGCCAATCTTTTATCTTACCCTAAGATCAAACTACCCTGCATACCCTACATTTTACTATCCTCCGTGTGCCTATCCAAGGGTCTGCTGAAATGTCCCCAATGTATCTGACTCCACTACCAGTGCCAGCATCGCATTCCATGCAGCCATCACTCTGTGTAAAGAACTACCTCTGACATCCCCCCCACACATTCCTCCAATAATTTTAAAATTATGCCTCCTCGTAATTGTCATTTCCGTCCTGGGAAAAAGTCTCAGGCTTTCTGCTCTATCTATGCCTCTCATCATCTTGTACACATTCTTCAAGTGAAGTCTCATCCTTCTTTCCTCGAATGAAAAAAGCCCTAGTTCCCTCAGCCTTTCCTCATAAGACTTGCCCTCCGGTCCAGGCAGCATCCTAGTAAATCTCCTCTGCACACTGTCTGAAGCTTCCATATCCTTCCCATAATGAGGCGACCAGAACTGAACACAATATTCCAAGTGCAACCTAACCAGAGATTTGTAGAGCAGCAGCATAACCTCACAACTCTTAAACTCAATTCTGCTGCCAATGAAAGCCAACACACCATACGCCTTCTTTACGAACCTGCTAACTTGGGTAGCAACTTTGAGGGATCTATGGATGTGAACCCCAAGATCCCTCTGCTCCTCCACACAGACAAGAATCCTGCCATTAACCCTGTATTCTGCACTAAAATTCAACCTTCCAAAATGAATCACTTCACACTTTTCTGGGTTGAATTCCATCTGCGACTTCTTTGCCCAGCTCTGCATCCTGTCAATGTCCTGTTGCAACCTACAACAGCCCTCCATGCTGTCCACAACTCCACCAACCTTCGTGTCATCGGCAAACTTACTAACCCACCCTTCCACTTCCTCATCCAAGTCATTTATAAAGATCACAAAGAGCAGAGGTCCCAGAACGAATCCCTGCGGAACACCACTGGTCACCGAGCTCCAGGCTGAATACTTTACATCTACTCCCATCCTCTGTCTTCTATTGGACAGCCAGTTTTGTATCCAGACAGCCAAATTTCCCTGAATCCCGTGCCTCCTTACTTTCTGAATGAGCCTACCATGGGGAGTCTTATCAAATGCCTTGCTAAAATCCATATACACCACATCCACTGCTCTGCCCCTCATCAAGCATCACCTGCCCCTCAGAAAGCTATGTTGATTATTTCAAATCCAACTGTGCTTTTCCAAATAAACATAAATACTTTCTCTCAGAATCCTCTCCAATAATTTGCCCACTGTAGAAGAAAGACTGACTGCTCTGTAATTCCCAGGATTATCCCTATTCCCTTTCTTGAACAAGGGAAAGACATTTGCCACCCTCCAATCATCTGGAACTACTCCAGTGGAAAGTGAGGACACAAAAGTAATCACCAAAGAGCCAGAAAGCTCTTCCCTTGCTTCTTGTAGGAACCTTAGGTATATCCTGTCTGGTCCAGGAGACTTATCTATCCTCATGTTTTTCAAAATTTTTAGCATATCCTCCTTCCTAACATCAACCTGTTCGAGCAGATCTGCCTGTTTCACACTGTCCTCACAAACGTCAAGGTCCGTATCACTGATGAATACTGAAGCAAAGTATTAATTAAGGATCTCCCCTGCCTCCTTTGACTCTGTGCACAAGTTCCCTCCACAATTCCTGATTGGCCCTACCCTCATTCTAGCCATCCTCTTGTTCCTCACATGAATATTGAACACCTTGCAGTTTTCCTTCATCCTACCCACCAAGTCTTTTTCATACTCTCTTCTAGGTCTCCTAAGTCTATTCTTTAGTTCCTTCCTGGCTACCTTGTAGACCTCTAGAGCCCTGTCCTATCCTTGCTTCCTCGACATAAGTAAGCTTCTTTCTTCCTCTTGACTAGATGTTCCACATGTCTTGTCATCAAAGGTTCCTTCACCTTACCATCCCTTCCTTGCTTGAGTGGAACAAACCTGTCCCATATTCGTAGGAAGTGTTCCTTAAAAATCCTCCACATTTCTGTCGTGTGTGCACTGACACTCGAGCCCCACTACTCTTGGGCTTGTCAGAAAAGTTAATGATTTAAACAAGTTACTCAAAAGTTCTCGATTTTTCTGTCTGATGAACTCAAGTCACAGAAAACACCAACCAAGAGTCTGCATTTAACGTGAAACTGGTATTTGTTACAAAGATATCAGTTATAACCATAAAAAATATAGATGATCACCTTAAAGCTAATATAAACTCTACCCCTTTCTAAACTCCACGTATAAATGCAGACAGATATGTAGAAAATCAACAGAGGTGTTATGGGTATAAGAGAAAAAAAGGGGAACACAATTCAATAGCGTCTGACCACAGGATACAATTAGATGTCCTTCTGCATTTTCAAAATCCTTCTCATCTTCTTTTCATGTTCTTTCGATACTTTTTAGCAAACACTGGTCAGTTAACACACTTCAGAGTTTCAGTCACTGGTTAGAGGCAGAAGCTTAAAGGCAACTGGTTGAGTGAGAGCTGCCAGCTGCCTTCCAATTCTTTGTTACTTCTCTGCTGAGAGACAAAGACTCTGTCTTTCTGGAATCTGGAGGCTTTCTGCCCCTGTATCGTTCACGCACTCGAGTCAATAAATGTGGAGCTGGAAAAGCATAGCCAATCAGATGGCATCTGAGGAGTAGGAAAGTCAAATTTCAGGCTGAAACACGATTCCAGTAACTTGCTTTAAAACCAGTTTAGCCACAGCAATTAACAATAGGTAATAAATCCTAGCCAGGCCAGCAACTCCCACGTCTGATGTTTATTTTTAAATAGATTAAATGTATAGTAGATCAGAAGCAAGTGTCGCAATCGTCTTCACTCACCTGGCACACATCAGTACTTTGCTTTGAGTTTGAAATAAATATTTGTAGAAGATAAAAAGAAGTTATTTTTGGTGAGGTAACTGGGATTTTTTTTTTATTTAGCTTTGATCCCGATCCAAGGAAAAGATACACATTTTGGACTGTGAGTTTTGGAGCTTCATTTGGATGGACATCGATATATGGCTGTAACCAAGTACAAGTACAAAGATACTTGTCCTGCAAGAGTGAGAAAGAGGCAAGAAAGTAAGCTAGCCTTGTTCTTTATACCAAAATTGCAAAATAATTTTGAGTGTTTCCTGTCACTGTATTCGTTGTTAAGACCAACAAATTTGAAAGCAATTGAGCAGGCCTTATTCCTAAGAGTACTGGGAACTGATGAGGCACAAAACTTTTGAAATTTCAAATCTAAATTGAATTTGTCAGCGTACTTCATCTGTGAGTTGTTAGCCGCTGAGAACTTTTGTCCTTTCATGAAATATGTTTGTTGCTGTTAAGGCCAACATTTATTCAGATCCCTCTTGGACCTTGAGGAGATGGCACTTGGCAAGTGATTGGAACTGATACAGTTATACCCATAACCCAGTTAACCCAAGTCAATACATTTACCGGTTCCAATAAGATTCAAATGGCCCCAGTTATTGGGCCTTTGAGAAAACTAACCGGGTGCCAGGTTCTGCTGAAGGATTTTGAAGAGTTAGCCGCTAAACTAAAATGTAAAACCTCCTAAGGTTAATCTCTGAGGATTACTACCTGAGCTGCAGGCAAGTTGGCATAAGATAAATAATGAAATTTAAATCTGTGGCTTCCAGATTAACATTGGAGGAATGGGTTTCATTTCTTAGGGCACTGGCATCCATATGGGGATAGAACGGAGTGGATCCCATCGAGCAGGCTTTATTTGATCCATACTGGATTAAGTCTCCTGGCAAATCGAATAACTGGATCTGTAGGAAAGGCTTTAAGCTAATTAAAGGGAAAAAACATAGGCTTTCAAAAAGAAGGATAGGGAGGCGCTACGCAACAATTACTTTAACACTGATACCCTGGGTGAGTCAGAGAAGGAGGACAGTGTACAAACAGAAAGCAGAAAGTCGAGACAAAAACGGGTCAAAAACTAAAAAGGCTAAACTAATCAGAGATAACGGGACCTGCAGATGCTGGAGAATCAGAGATAACAAAGTGTGGAGCTCGATGAACACAGCAGGCCCAGCAGCATCAGAGGAGCACAAAAGCTGACGTTTCAGGGTTAGACCCTTCATCTGATGAAGGGTCAATGCTAAACTAATGGCTCTTTACTTGAATGCATGTAGTATTTGGCACTGTGTAAATGAATTAGTGGTATAAATAATGGTTAATGGATATTGTCTCCTAGCCATTACAGAGACATTATTACAAGGAGATTGAAGCTGGGAACTAAATATTCAGGGTTATGTAAAGTTTTAAAAGGATAGGCATGAAGGGAAGGGTGATGGGGGTGGATTTGTTAGTATGATATTCTTAGTGTATTAGCAAGAAATAATCTTGGATCAGTAGAAATAGAATTCATATAGGTGGATGTGAGGAATAGCAAAGAGAAGACCATACTAATAAGCATGGTCTATAGACCCCCTAACAGTAGCTGTGCGGTAAGACAATGAATGTATCAGGAGATAATGATGGCATAAAAAACAGGAGTACATTATTCATGGTTGACTTTCATCTTTATGTTGATTTAAGAGATCAAATTGGCAGTGGTAACCAGGAAGAATTCAAAATATATTTGAGATGTTTGCAGAAAGCAATATGCTATGGATCCAACTAGTGATAATGTGTAATGAGACAGGTTTTAACAACTTATATTACAATAAAAGATACTTTAGGACCATAACGAGGTAGAATTTAGCATTCGGTCTGAGAGTGAGAAAATTGTATTGGAAAGAACTGTACTAGATTTAAATAAGAGTAATTTTAAAGAAACGAAGGCAGTGTTTTGTAGAGTGCACTGGGGAAGGAATTCAGCATTTTTTTTCAAAAAGGTTGACTAACAAAGGCAGACATCTTTTTAAAACAAAAAGTTCTTGACTCATAGCAAAGATATTCCAAAGACGAAGAAGATTTCCATAAATTAACTGTAGTTAACCAGGCAAGTTAAGGTTAGTACCAAATTGAAAGAAAAACTCAGTGTGACAAAGGGTTGTATAAATCAGTAGGTAGGGAAAGATCTTAAAAGTCAGCAAAAGATATTCCAAAAAATGAGGGAGAAAATAAACTGAAGGCAAACTAGCAAATAGCATTTTAAAAAGCCAACAAAAAGAGCTTTTCTTTAAACATGTGTAAAAAAGAGCATATGCCATTTAGAGAACAGAGCTGGGGAAATAACAATAGTGAGCTAGGAAATGGCAGATCAGTTGAATAAATATTTTACATCAATCTTCACAGTATCAGACACTCATAGCATTCCAAAAATACTAAATCAAGGGGATAAGGAGGTTGAGGAAATAAACACAATTAATACTGGAGAAAAATGAATAAGGGAAACTAAAGGCTAGTAAGTGCGCTGGATCTGATAGGTCACATCCTGGGCTTTTAAAGGAAGTAGCTACAGATATAGTGGATCCACTGGTGGTAAACTTCCAAGAATTTTAAATTCTGGAAAAGTACCAGAAGATTGGAAAACTGCGATTGGGGCTGGAATGGTTTTGAATAGAACCCACAGTGAGGATCAATGAACAAATCATTGCTGTGAGATTGTTGCTTGATAACACTGTTGACCTCTCCTTGTATAACTTTACTGATGTTAAGGGCGGCACGGTGGCTCAGTGGTTAGCATTGCAGCCTAACAGTGCCAGGGAGAGAGGTTCAATTCCAGCCTCAGGCAATGTCTGTGTGGAGTTTGCACATTCTCCCTGTGTCTGCGTGGGTTTCCTCCGGGTGCTCCGGTTTCCTCCCACAGTCCAAAGACGTGCAGGCTAGGTGGATCGGTCATGCTAAATTGCCCATAGTGTTCAGGGGTGTGTGTGTATTAGGGGGATGGGTCTGGGTGGGATACTTCAAGGGGCAGTGTGGACTTGTTGGGCTGAAGGGCCTATTTCCACACTGTAGGTAATCTAAAAAAAATACATGACATATTGACAGGGGATAACAAAGTGTGAAGCTGGAAGAACACAGCAGGCCAAGCAGCATCTCAGGAGCACAAAAGCTGACGTTTCAGGCCTAGACCCTTCATCAGAAAAGGGGGATGGGGAGAGGATCCTGAAATAAATAGGGAGAGACGCGGAGGCGGACCAAAGATGCATAGAGGAGAAGATAGATGGAGAGAAGAGTATAGGTGGAGAGGTCGGGAGGGGATAGGTCAGTCCCGGGAGGATGGACAGGTCAAAGAGGCAGGATGAGGTTCGTAGGTGGGAAATGGAGGTCCGGCTTGCGATGGGAGGAGGGGATAGGTGAGAGGAAGAACAGGTTAGAGAGGTGGGGATGAGCTGGGCTGGTTTTGGGATGTGGTGGGGGAAGGGGAGATTTTGAAGCTGGTGAAGTCCACATTGATACCATTGGGCTGCAGGGTTCCCAAGCGGAATATGAGTTGCTGTTCCTGCAACCTTCAGGTGGCATCATTGTGGCACTGCAGGAGGCCCATGATGGACATGTCATCTAAAGAATGGGAGGGGGAGTTAAAATGGTTCGCGACTGGGAGGTGCAGTTGTTTATTGCGAACCGAGCGGAGGTGTTCTGCAAAGCGGTCCCCAAGCCTCCGCTTGGTTTCCCCAATGTAGAGGAAGCCACACCGTGTACAGTGGATACCGTATACTACATTGGCAGATGTGCAGGTGAACATCTGCTTAATATGGAAAGTCATCTTGGGGTCTGGGATAGGGGTGAGGGAGGAGGTGTGGGGGCAAGTGTAGCACTTCCTGCGGTTGCAGGGGAAGGTGCCGGGTGCAGTGGGGTTAGAGGGGAGTGTGGAGTGAACAAGGGAGTCACGGAGAGAGTGGTCTCTCCAGAAGGCAGACAAGGGTGGGGATGGAAAAATGTCTTGGGTGGTGGGGAAGCATTGTAGATGGCGGAAGCGTCGGAGGATGATGCGTTGTATCTGGAGGTTGGTAGGGTGGTATATGAGGACAAGGGGGATTCTTTTAGGGCGGTTATTGTGGGGGTGGGGTGTGAGGGATGTGTTGCGGGAAATGCGGGAGACACGGTCAAGGGCGTTCTCGACCACTGCAGGGGGGAAGTTGCGGTCCTTGAAGAACGCGGCCATCTGGGATGTGCGGGAGTGGAATGCCTCATCCTGGGAGCAGATGCGGCGGAGGCGAAGGAATTGGGAATAGGGGATGGAATTTTTGCAGGGGGGTGGGTGAGAGGGGGTGTATTCTAGGTAGCTGTGGGAGTCGGTGGGCTTGAAATGGACATCAGTTTCTGACAGGAGATTATCGTCAGAGTCCCAGTGGTGCCATATGAAGAAAAGCAGGATGTTTTAACATGTCCTGGCCAATACACATCCTTCAGACAAAAACGTTGAACTTGTAGCTTCCTCACTTTGGCTTTTTTTTGCATTGTTATGTTTTCATACATTTCAAAAAGTAATCATTAGCACTTATTCACTTTGAGACATCTTAAGGACATAGAAATGCAGGTTCTTCCTTTCTTTTAAGTATTATGGGTTGTAAGGAATCTTTATGTATGACCAACATTTAACTTTGGTTTTACTAGAGCTGTCATCCTGAACATGTTTGGTACTTGTATTCTGTTCACATTATCCTGCCTCGGTGGTTTAGTCATGTATGCTGTTTATGAAAACTGTGATCCAATAAAGGCGAACAGAGTTAGCACCACTGACGAGGTAAGTGAAATCATTTTTAAAATGAAATTTATTTGTTATAACATGCATTTTAATTTCATTCTTGCATAAGGAAAACAAATATATATTTGTCTGTGAATTACATTAAGATCCCCATAAAAAGGATGTCCCAGGGATCTCCTGACCATCACATTTCTCTGCGTCCTGACAGTGTTCACCATCTTTGGGTACAACAGCAAAATGATTACATGGTCACTGCAATGAATACTGGAACACTAAATAAATGCAAAGTGTTTTTGGCTAAATATGCCAAATAGATAATATGGCACCTTGTAAAAGGAGAGAAACAGGATTTAATGTCAGTGATGGGGACTCACGTTCTGGTTGGATTGCCAGCAAGAGCATCATGTCAACAATTTTCCGAGTCTGAAGTCACACAACACCAGGTTATAGTCCAAGATAATAAAATGTGAAGCTGGATGAACACAGCAGGCCAAGCAGCATCTCAGGAGCACAAAAGCTGACGTTTCGGGCCTAGACCCTTCCAACTTGTTTATCTGAAATCACAAACTCAGAATGAATTCTAATGGAAAAGCCATGCACCAGAGGCTTGTGATTTCAAATAAACCTGTTGGACTATAACCTGGTGTCATGTGGCTTCTGACTTTGTCCATCCCAGTTGTCTTAGATCGCAGAGTGCATCTGAATGGTTCTTTTCAGATTCGGCTAAAAGTAGTTAAGAGAAGGCTCAACAACAGCAATTTGCTTAAATACCAACATTTATTCAGGAGTAATAAATGTTCCTGTCATTTTTCATCTTTTATTAAGTAAATAAAAAGAATGAAAAAGAGGGAAAGAATCAGTAAGCCTTACGCCCTTCTGCCCATTGGGGACGCCTCGATTGGAAGCTGGTCTGGAGGCTGAGGTTGTTCCTGGCACCATTCAAAATCCTGGTCCGAGGTGAAGTCCAGCGATTCAGAACAAAACTCTCTCTCTTATACAGTGTTACCAACAGCGAGCCGCAGAAAAAACAAGTAGAGAAAAACACGTTGTTTGTGCTGGCTTTGACACATACAGGAATGTTCACAGGACTTATTTAAGTTCACGCAGCTGTTGAGTATCATCAACAGGTTTAGCCCTTCAGCCCATCCTATACTCCAGTTCAGCACCAGCACCTCCACGTCATGGCTATCAATTTTCAGGAGAGTATTCTGAAAAACTGTCAGATCAGACACTTACTCAGATACACAGGGCATCTCTGGCTTGATTTCCTATCAACCAATTGAGTTTAGCCTCCTCATTTGGTAGTGCCCATCCTAGTTCTCCTTTAAAGACTACTTAGTGCTACAATGACAGCACTCCGGATTTGCATGGTAATAGGCTGAGCTTCAATTGCTCTCTTTGAAATTTACTTGTGATAGAATTTGAGTTGCTACTCTCTTGGCATTGCACCATGGTTGGTTCCACTTCTATGGTGATAGAAGTGATTAAATGAAACCGAACGCAATCAGTTAACGCCCTCCAAATCCTTTTTGGATTAAACACTACAGTAACTCTCATACATATAGCCATATGTTGTAGTGACATTGATTACGATACAAGTGAAAGGACACGTTAACACTCAAGCACAAGAAAAGACAAGATATGGAAAATGTTAACCAATAAGTTATGTGTCATTGAGGAAAAAGGATAGTTAACAAACAATATAGCAAAGTGTGGGGCTGGATGAACACAGCAGGCCAAACAGCATCTCAGGAGCACAAAAGCTGACGTTTCGGGCCTAGACCCTTCATCAGTTAACAAACAATGATGTGTAAACCCTTGATAAATTACAACAATTTAACCTGTCACCCTTCCTTCTTCTGTAGCCTGAAATAGAGCTCTGTGCAGGAAAATCCAGCCTGCGATTTTGGCCTCTCACAGACTGGCACCTGCAGAATTCTGTCGCTTAGCCAAAGCTCCAATGCATTGTGCCAGGTTTTAAGTGTGCAGATGCCACCCTAACCTACCCTCTTGGTTACATGCAGTGTCTCAGAGCTTCAGGCTTTAATTTGCCATTTGGACAATGCATCTTTATTTTAACTTAATTCTCTACTTCACCTCCTGGTAAGTTCCAGAGCATTGGCTCAGTTGCCAGACAGTATCCTGTCACTACCAAGGAGCAGAGAGGAGTTTATATCCAGTTTACACCAGACATCAAAACAACTGAATCTTCCTGCAGCTTTTACTCCATTTCCCCATTGTGCTACTGACCGAGACACACTGTCACTGTAGGGACCCTTATCCTTTGCAATCTTTGTGTGGACAGGACACTAAACCCTCCAAACAAAAACCGAAACATCTGCGGATGCTGCAAATCAGGAACAAAAACAGAAGTTGCTGGAAAAGCTCAGCAGGTCTGGCAGCATCTGTGAAGCGACAATCAGAATTAACGCTTCAGGTCCAGTGACCCTTCCTCAGTGGAAGGGTCTGAGGAAGGGTCACTGGACCAGAAACATTAAATGATTTTCTCTTCATAGGTGCTATCGGACCTGCTGAGGTTTTCCAGCAACTTATGTTTTTGACACTAAGCCCTCTGCCACCCTCTGAGAATGTGACAACACTGTCGGCCAATCCAGGAACTCTCCTCAATGTCTCCAGAAGCACTCCAGATTGTGTACAGTGGCCTAGAAATAGTGGGTAATATCTGAATGACCTGATCTTTACATTAGGTGCTTGGTCCTTTAAATAATGTTACTGCCAGGGCCCTCTTACAGCAGAACTCATTCTTCGGTGATTCACAAGTGAGTTCAAGTTATCAGTTCATGCATCAAAGCTGCCAAGTAGGACTAAGTGGCTTCATGGCACCATCAATTCCAGATCACCCATGTGAGAGATCTTCCCAAAATGGAGCACAGACCAAAAGTGACGAGAGATGCAACACGCCCCAGTCAGACAGACTCCAGTTTATCTAACAGCACTGTCTCCAGTGGTACTATAGATAAGAATTTCATGCCCAATATATTACAATGTTGGCGATGCTTGACTTAGCAACTGGGACTACTTTGCACTCTTCAAATAGTTTTACGTGATCTTTTAAGCTCATTTGTGTGCACAAGACAGGGATTCAGTTTCATGCCGCATTCTAAAGCTGGCACCTAACACTCTTAGCCCTGCACTGAAATGTCACCCTGTTGTGTCTTCCAACCTCTTGTAGAGAAATTGGGCCCAAAATCCTCACATTCAGAGGGATAGTTGCTACCACTGAGCTTATGCTGTTACATGGGCTCATTTTAACATAAATATTATGAATCGTTTTAACAAGTATTTATTTCTAATTTTTTTGGAAGCTGACCCCATTATTAGTTATGGAGTTATTTGATCAGATGCCTGGATTTCCTGGCCTATTTGTTGCCAGTGCATACAGTGGCACACTGAGGTATGTAATCGCACACAACTATATTAGTTGGAATGTTCGACAGCTGTTGATACTGAATAAAGTTTCACAATGTTTGAATTGGGACCAAAAATGTACAAACCGACTGTTGCTGCCAACTTCTAATGGTCTTTGAGAAATCTATCATTATTTTGTGCCATTGAGTTGGCAACTCTGGAGGCATTCCTCGAGTTTTGATCATTTGATGAGTGTGCCATTGGACCTATCAAGCTTGCACTGCCATTCATATGATCACAGCTAATTTTTTCTTAACCTTTCCTCATAAGACCTTCTCTCTATTCCAGGCAACATCCTGGTAAATCTCCTCTGCACCTTTTCCAACGCCTCCACATCTTTCCTGTAATGAGGCAACCAGAACTGGGCACAATACACCAGACATGGCTGAACCAGGCTTTTGCCCAGCTGGAGCATAACTTCACGGCTCTTGAACTCAAAGAATAAAGAACAAAGAAAATTACTGCACAGGAACAGGCCCTACGGCCCTCCAAGCCTGTGCCAATCGAGATCCTCTGTCTAAACCTGTCATCTACTTTCTAAGGGTCTGTACCTCTTTGCTCCCTGCCCATCCATGTACCTGTACAGATACATCTTAAAAGACACTATCATGACTGCATCTACCACCTCCGCTGGCAACATGTTCCAGGCACCTACCACCCTCTGCGTAAAGAACTTTCCACGCATATCACCCATAAACTTTCCTCCTCTCACATTGAGCTCATGACCCCTGGTAATTGAGTCCCCCACTCTGGGAAAAAGCTTCTTGCTATCCATTTTGTCTATACCCCTCATGATATTGTAGACCTCAATCTCCATCTTTCTAATGAAAATAATCCTAATCTACTCAACCTTTCTTCATAGCTAACACCCTCCATACCAGGCAACATCCTGATGAACCTCCTCTGCACCCTCTCCAAAGCATCCACATCCTTTTGGTAATGTGGCGACCAGAACTGTACACAGTACTCTAAATGTGGCCGAACCAAAGTCTTATACAACTGTAACATGACCTGCCAACTCTTGTACTCAATACCTCATCCAATAAAGGAAAGCATGCTGTATGCCTTCTTGACCACTCTATTGGCCTGCGTTGCCACCTTCAGGGAACAATGGACCTGAACACCCAAATCTCTAAGAACATCAATTGTCCCCAGGACTTTTCCATTTACTGTATAAAAGATACAGAGAGACAACCCAGATGGGACTCAAACCCACAATCCCCAGCTCCGGAGACTGATGTCTTATCCATTAGGCCACTGGGTCATCCCAACTCAATCCCTTTATTACTGAAAGCTAACACACCATACAACTTCTTAACAACTCTGTCCACCTGGGTGGCAGCTTTCAGGGAACTGTGGACATGAACCCCGAGGCCCCTCTGCTCCTCCACATTGCCAAGAATCTTTCCATTAACCTTGTATTCTGCTTTCAAGGTTGTCCTTCCAAAATGAATCTCCTCACAATTTTCCGGATTAACCTGCACCTGCCACTTCTCAGCCCAGCTCTGCATCCTATCAATGTCCCATTGTAACCTAGAACAGCTCTCCACACTGTTCACAACTCGACCCACCTTCGTATCGTCCACATTGTTAATCCACACTTCTACTCCTTCATCGAAATCATTTACAAAAGTCATATATAGAAGAGAAACCAGGACACCACTCATAACTGAGTGCCATGTTGAATATTTTCTGTCCATTACCACTCTTTGTCTTCTAAGGGTCAGCCAATTCTGAATCCAATCTGCCACATTTCCCCCTGTCTCATGCCTCCTTACCTTCTGCATGAGCCTACAATGGGTAACCTTATCAAATGCCTTACTTAAATCCATGTATACCACATCCACTGCTCTACCTTCATCCACGTGTTTGGTCACCTCTTCAAAGAACTGAAGAGCCTTTCATTAAGAAAATTCTCTGTGCAGACACCACAGGCCAGAGATACTCCAGATCAGTATCTCAACGTGCTGGGAACCATGTTTGCATAAAGAACAGGATAAAGTATTGAAGCCTATCAATCTGTCTTGAATGAAGTCATCAATGGAGCAACCACAGAATGCTTAAGATTCACCTCTGTCTGAATGAAGAAATTTCTCTTAATTTCCTAAATGACTGATCCTTATCCTCTAGGAATTTTATGTTCGCAAGATATTGCATCTTATTCTACTAAACTTAAGAATTATAGACTCATTTTTTCACTCCACCATCTGAGTAGGACAAACATCTAATTTTAGAAACAATTGTCATGAACTATTGAAATCATGAATTTTCCTGAATGAATGCCAATAAGTCACAGCTGTGCTAGCAAAGGGGTTAACTAACGTGAACTCATGTGAAATGCAAAATCGGGCAAGAAGAATTTCTGTTTAATTTTTTTTTCTTTCCCACAGCACAATTTCTTCTGGCATCAATGCTTTGGCTGCTGTCTGTATTGAAGATTTAATTAAACCAACCTGGAAACCCTGGGGACAACTTTCAAGTAGGAAGAAGACTCTGATCTCAAAACTCCTAGGTTGTCTTTCAACTTTTTTTTTCTATAATTGTTTTCTCTCAGGCAGCTCATACTATGCCCATTCGGGGAGATACAATATTCTATAATAGTGAAGTTTAGAAACAAAGTAAAATCCACAAAATAAAATATTCTTGTTGGTTCCCTCTGACAGCAGCAGGGTTGTACCCGTCCGGCACTGCCTGCAATAGAGGAGCAGCTGATACACATGCTGCATCACTTGCAGCATATCTTTTGCACTCCTGCGGTTTTCTAACCTCCCGGCCTACCAGATGGGTTCTGATTGCCCCCATGCGCAGATATTGATCCAGGATTCTCTACCTTTGGAATCACAAATGACCATAAGACATAGGAGCAGAAAAAAAGGCCATTCAATGAGAATATGACTGATCCGATAATTTCATCCCTACTTTCCTGCCTATCCCCATAACCCTGGACTCACTTACTGAGTAAAAATTTGTCCATCTCAGCCTTGAATATACTTAACAGCACAGCCTCTTGTGGCAAACAGTGCCCATCTCCTCACTTGCTGAATCAATTACTACTCCTCCCTTTGGTTTCTGTGAATCCTTCAAGCAAGAACATTAGAGAGTTCTCGGACTGCGGCCCTCTTTCTCTCCTGCAGATGAAAATTGAACTGCAAGACAACTCAGCCACTTCCAGAAATAGTAAAATTTAACGTAAATCAGGTTTTCCACTTCATTGTTTTGGACTAATAACCTTCCAAAGTCATAACAGAACAATAGTGAGACCATGTTGATTTGTGGCAGATTTACAGTTGGCCTTCCATGATCAACTTGTTGTTTTGCATTAATAGTTAAACATTTGCCTTTATCAATTTCAAGAATTTAAAAGCACTTCAACTGCCAAAGGTTTTTGTTTCTGCACAATGGCTCTGAAGTTGCATTCTGAGCTGGATGTACTCTTTGCAATCCAGTTTGTATTACAGGAGTACTGAGTGAACCTCTGTAGATTTAGTTTTGTGTCTTATTAGAATGCTGTTGCTGTTGCAATTTCATTGCATTCTGCATGGTGTAGAAGTTGCAGTGATTTACGGAAAAGCACAAATTCTTGCAGAAGGCCTTTGAATTGCAAATGAAGCATCCTCAAATGGCCCTTAGCCTATCCGTTCTACACAAAGCCGCTTCTTTCAAATCCAGGATAACGGTGAAAATTATTGAAATCCAGCAATTTCCAGCCAGTGAAAGTAAAATTCTTTCATTCGTGCTCAGGAAGATAGTGGAAAGGTGGGTCAGTCTCCTGCTGAATTGTTTTAAATAAGCTTCAGACAGTTTTTCTCTATGCTTGGAAGTTCATGGCTGCTGCGAGAGAACAGATAAGATGGGTATGATTCCACAAAGTTAGTAACATGATGTTAGCAAGATGAGACTCAAGTGAGGAATACAGTGTTTCAAAAACACTCAAGAAGCTTGACACCATCCAGAACAAAGAATGTTTGATTAGCACCACATTCACAAATTGGGGGGAGAACTTGTACAGTGTGGTGTTCTCATGTATCTGCTGCCCTTGTCCTTTCAAATGGAAACAGACATGGGTTTGGAGGGAGTTGTTTAAGGATCTTTAGTGAACTTCTGTAGTGCAGTTGTAGATACTATACACTGTTGCTACCGAGTGGCAGTGGTGGAGGGAGTTGATGTGAGTTGATGTGGTGTCAATCAAGCAAGCTTCTTTGTTTGATTTTGTGGAGGTGCTAGTGTTGGACTAGGTTGAGGGCTTTGTAAAACCCATTGCACAGGGAACCCACGGCTTCTGTCACAACCCTTCAGATTTTGTACAGAAACTCAGCACCAGTCGAACAAGGAACATTCCTCATCACAATGGGCATTCCAGCTCTCTACACCAGCATCCTCCATGATGATGGTGTAACTGCACCAGCCTCAGCACTCAACACCCACAAGCTGCCAATTTCCAGATGCCATCCTACAACTCATCCGCTTCACCCTTGACCACAACATCTTCACCCTCGACAACCAGCTCTTCCTCCAGGTGCACAGAATAGCCATGGGGAACAAATTTGCACCCTAATATGCCAACAATTTCATGCACAAGTTCAAGCAAGATTTTTTTTGATGCACACAGCCTCTGACCAATGCTATATACCAGATACATTGACGACATTTTCTACCTTTGGACTCATGGCGAGGGATCATTGAAATGACTACATAGTGATATCAACAAGTTTAATCCCACCAGACTTAGCATGCACCATTCTTCAGAATCAGCCTCATTCTTGGACACATGCATCTCCATCAGGAAATGTACACCTCAGTACCTCATTCCACCACAAGCCCAAAGGCAACCTCATGATACTGCACTTCTCTAGCCTCCACCTAAAACATATTAAAACAGCCATTGCCTACGGACAAGCCCTGCACACACACAGACTCTGTTCAGATGTGGAGGAACGAGACAGACACTTATAGGAACAGGATACAAAGCTCAACTCATCAATCACCAATGTGCCACAGCGAAAAACAGTAATGACTTCTTCAGAAGACAGATGTGGAATAGGTCCAATAGGATAACCTTTGTCATCCAGTACTCCCCAAGAGCAGAGAAACTACGTCATGTTCTTCACAGCCTTCAATGCATTACCGATGATAATGAGCATCTCGCCAAGATCTTTCCCACACCTCCACTCCTCACCTTCAAACAACTACCAAACCTTAAGTAGACCACGGTTCACAGAGAACTACACAGCCTTCAGGAGAACATCGACCACATCACACAACCCTGTCATGGCAACCTCTGCAAGACATGTCAGATCATCGAAATGGACACTACCATCACACGTGGGAACACCACCCACCATGTACACAGCAGATACGCATGTAACACTGCCAATGTTGTCTATCTCATTCGCTGCAGGCAAGGATGCCCTGAAGCATGGTATATTGGAGAAACCATACGGACGCTATGACAATGGATGAATGGGCACCATGCAACAATCACCAGACAAGGATGCTCCCTCCCAGCGAGGGAACACTTCTGTGGTCAAGGATAACATCCTCTAAGTCAGACTTTGGAATACACAATAATGCAGAGTTGCTGAGCAGAGGCTGATAGCCAACTTCGGCCCCCATGAGGGCAGCCTCAACCGGGATCTTGGGTTCATGTCGCACTACAGATAAAAGCAGCACACAAATGCATGCATCACACAAGCATGCACACGCATGCACTACACATGTACACACACGCATGCACATGCAAACACACACATCCCATGGGACGAAATAACACTTGCAGATACATTTTATTTTGTTCAAAAAGCACACAATTTATAAACAGTCAGTATATTTGGCGTTTTATAAATCTCTACTTTAGAAATAAAAGCAGTCTGACTCCAAACTAAAACACAAACAGATCCTAAACAAGGCCTGACACCTAACATGATAATAAAATGTGAGGCTGGATGAACACAGCAGGCCAAGCAGCATCTCAGGAGCACAAAAGCTGACGTTTCGGGCCTAGACCCTTCATCAAAGAGGGGGATGGGGGGAGGGAACTGGAATAAATAGGGAGAGAGGGGGAGGCGGACCGAAGATGGAGAGTAAAGAAGATAGGTGGAGAGAGTGTAGGTGGGGAGGTAGGGAGGGGATAGGTCAGTCCAGGGAAGACGGACAGGTCAAGGAGGTGGGATGAGGTTAGTAGGTAGCTGGGGGTGCGGCTTGGGGTGGGAGGAAGGGATGGGTGAGAGGAAGAACCGGTTAGGGAGGTAGAGACAGGTTGGACTGGTTTTGGGATGCAGTGGGTGGGGGGGAAGAGCTGGGCTGGTTGTGTGGTGCAGTGGGGGGAGGGGATGAACTGGGCTGGTTTAGGGATGCAGTAGGGGAAGGGGAGATTTTGAAACTGGTGAAGTCCATATTGATACCATATGGCTGCAGGGTTCTCCCCTTCCCCTACTGCATCCCTAAACCAGCCCAGTTCATCCCCTCCCCCCACTGCACCACACAACCAGCCCATCTCTTCCCCCCCCACCCACTGCATCCCAAAACCAGTCCAACCTGTCTCTGCCTCCCTAACCGGTTCTTCCTCTCACCCATCCCTTCCTCCCACCCCAAGCCGCACCCCCAGCTACCTACTAACCTCATCCCACCTCCTTGACCTGTCCGTCTTCCCTGGGCTGACCTATCCCCTCCCTACCTCCCCACCTACACTCTCTCCACCTATCTTCTTTACTCTCCATCTTCGGTCCGCCTCCCCCTCTCTCCCTATTTATTCCAGTTCCCTCACCCCATCCCCCTCTCTGATGAAGGGTCTAGGCCCGAAACGTCAGCTTTTGTGCTCCTGAGATGCTGCTTGGCCTGCTGTGTTCATCCAGCCTCACATTTTATTATCTTGGAATCTCCAGCATCTGCAGTTCCCATTATCTCTGACACCTAACATGCATTGTCTGACCTAAAATGTCACCTCTTCTTTACAGTGATAAACCCTTTAGTTCTGTCAGGACTGTGACTTGAAAGGGATTCAGTGATTTACATATTAATCAATTAAAACACTCTAACTGATTAAAAATTTAACAACATCTTAGGTTTGTTTAGTACATCCTCATCAATAGTGGGACCCTTTGATCTTCTACTTATAAATTCTGTGTCTGTTACTACCTCTTTCACTAACACCTGAAGAAGGAGTGAGGCTCTGAAAGCTTGTGTCTTCAAATAATCCTGTTGGACTATAACCTGGTGTCATGTCATTTCTGCTTTGTTTTAGATAGCGTCAAGCTTCTTGAATGTTGTTGGAATTGAATCAATCCAGGCAAGTGGGGAGTATTCCATCACAGTCCTGATTTGTGACTTGTAGATGGTGGATAGGCTTTGGGGAGTCAGGACGTGAGTTACTCCCCGCAGTATTCCTAGCCTCTGATCTGGTCTTGTAGTCACAATATTCAAATAGAGGCATAGTCATACTGCACAGAAATAGACCCTTTGGTCCAACTTGTCCATGCACTTCAGACATCCCAATCTGATCTAGTCCTAATTGCCAGCATTTGGCATATCCCTCTAAACATTTCCCATTCATGTACCCGTCCTTTTAAATATTATTGTATCCACATCCATGACTTCCTCTGGCAGCTCATTCCAACACAAAAAAGTTACCCCGCAGGTCCTTTTAAATCTTTCCCCTCTCGCATTAAACCTATACCCTCTAGTTCAGGACTTCCCTACCCTTGGCATACTAAGTATTACGGCCAATGAAGGCAAGCTTGGCAAACACCTTCTTCACCACCCTGTCTACCTGCAGCTCCATTTTTCAGGAACTATGAAGCTGTGCTCTTAGGTCTCTTTGGCAACACTCTCCACGGCCCTACAGTTAACTGTATAAGTCCTGCCCTGCTTTGCCTGATCAAAATGCAGCACCTCACATTTATCTAAATTAAACTCCATCTACCACTCTTTGGCCCTTTGGCCTTTTTGATCAAGGTCCTGTTACACTCTGAGATAATCTTCTTCACTGCTCACTACATCACCTATTTTTGTGTCATCTGTAAACTTACTAATCATGCCTCCTATATTCACATCCAAATAATTTATATAAATGACAAAAAGCAGTGGGCCTAGCTGACCCTTACGGTGCTTCACAGGTCACAAGCCTACAGTGTGAACTGAAACCCGTTATCACCATCTTCTGTTAGAGGAGTAATAGTAAAAGGGATTACTACTTGAATGCTAAAAAGTTGCAGCATGCTGCTATGCAGAGGGACCTGGGTGTCCTTTTCAAAAATCACAGAAGGTTGATTTGCAGGTATAACAAGTAATTAGGAAGGCAAATGGAATTTTGTCCTTCTTTGCCAAAGGGATTGAGTTTAGAAGCAGAGAGGTTATATTGCAGCTGTACAAGGTGCTGGTGAGGCCACACCTGGAGTACTGTGTGCAGTTTTGGTCTCCTTACTCGAGGAAGGATGTACTGGCACTGGGGGGGGTGAAGAGGAGGGTCACTAGGTTGATTCCAGAGTTGAGGGGGTTGGCTTATGAGGAGAGACTGAGTAGACCGGGATTATATTCATTGGAGTTCAGAAGATTGAAGGGGGTTCTTATAGAAACATATAAAATTATGAAGGGAATAGATAAGATCAGAAGTAGAGAGGATGTTCCCACTGGCAGGTGAAGCTAGGACAAGAGGGCATAGCCTCAAGGATAGAGGGAGCAGATTTAGGACTGAATTGAGAAGGAACTTCTTCACTCGGGGGTTTTTAGTCTATGAAATTCCTTGCCCAGTGAAGCAGTTGATGCTACTTCAGTAAACATTTTTAAAGCTAAGGTAGATATTTTTTGAACAATAAAGGAATTAAGGAATACGGTGAGAATGCGGGTAAGTGGATCTGAGTCCACGAAAAGATCAGCCATGATCTTATTGAATGGCAGAGCAGGCTCAAAGGGCCAAACAGCCTACTCCTAGTTCTTACATTCTTAGAGATAATGGGAACTGCAGATGCTGGAGAATCCAAGATAATAAAATGTGAGGCTGGATGAACACAGCAGGCCCAGCAGCATCTCAGGAGCAGGACCCAGGGTCTAGGCCCGAAACGTCAGCTTTTGTGCTCCTGAGATGCTGCTGGGCCTGCTGTGTTCATCCAGTCTTACATTCTTATGTATGTCTCCTACCTTCAATTCAATTTTGTATCTAATTGACTAGCTCCTCCTGGATCCCAGGTGATCTAATCTTAATAACCAGTCTATGATGTCGGACCTTGTCAAATGGCTTACTGAAATCCATATAGCCAATGTCTACAGCTCTGCCTTCATCAATCTTCCTTGTCAACTCTTCAAGAAAACTCAACCACGTTAGTAAGACATCAGTTCCTATACACAAAGTCATGTTAACTATCCCTGATCAGTCCTTACCTTTCTAAATGCATGTAAATCCTGTCCCTCAGAATGTACTCCTTACCCACCATTGACATAAGGCTCACTGGTCTATAGTTCCCTGACTTTTTCTTCCCACCTTTCTTAAATAATGGCACCACATTAACCAGCATCCAATCTTCCAGCACCTCAACTGTGGCTGTCAATAACACAAATATTTCAGCAAGGGGCCTGAGAATCTCTTTCCTAACTTCCCACAAAGTTCTGGTAAACACCTGATCATGTCCTGGGCATTTATCTACTTTTATGCATTTTAAGACCTCCAGCACCTCCTCTTCAGTAATATGAATGCTTTTCAAGATATCATTATTTATTTCACCAGGTTCCCTAGCTTTCATGCTTGTCTTCAGTAAATGCTTACACAAAACATTCATTTACTATCTCACCCACGTCCTATGGTTCCAAACAAAGCTGGCCATGTTGATCTTCAAGGGGTCCTATTCTCTCCCCAGTTACTCTTTTGTCCTTAATGTAATTATAGAGTCTGTTTGGATTTTCCTTAACTTTGTTTATGAAAGCTATCTCATGTCCCCTTTTTTGTCCTCATGATTCCCCTCCTAAGTGTACTTTTGCCTTCCTTATACTCCTCCAGGGATTCACTTGGGAATATGTAAGTTTTCTTGTACATACTTAACAAATTCCTCCCCATCCAAGCCCTTAATACTATGAGAGTCTATGTTTGAAAAGTTAAAATCTCCTACCATTACAACCTTATACCAATGCTTAATATTAAAAGGCAATTAAGAGACAGATAATAGTATAACTAAAAATAAAATGCGCTCATCCTACTCACTATTATAGATTTACAAAAACAAAACAGATTAAGACATAATCGTCCTCTTCTCCTATTGATTTTATGGGAAATGATAACCCCCCATGATGTTTACAGTGAGGGATTCAGTGTTAGTAAAAGTATTGAATGCCATGAGGCAGTGGTTAGATAATCTAATGAAGATGGTCATTGCCTGGCATTTGTTTGGCATGAATGTTAATTGCCACATCAGCCCAAACCTGATATTGTCCGAGTCTTGAACATGGACAGCTTCAGTATTTGAAGATTTGCAAATGGTGCTGAACATTATGTAATCATCAGCAAACATCCCCACTTCTAACCTTATGATAAAGGAAAGGTCATTGCTGAAGCAGCTAAAGATGCTTTGGCCAAGGACACTCTCCTGAGGAACTCCTGCAGAAAAGCTCTACTGTTTAAAATACTGACCTCCAACAACCACAGACATCTTGCTATTGCCAGGTATGACTCCATCTAGCGGAGAGTTTGCCACCTGATACTCACTGATTCCGGTTTTGCTCGAGCTCTGTGGTGATTCGAATGAGAGCCAGGTGATTCTCAGCGAGTGTGAGATTCCTGATGAAAGCAGTTAACCTGGACCAATCAGGGAGCCCTGGCTAACAGATTTAAACAGAAGTCTCAGACAATCTCCTTATTCCAGGAACTGGCTGGGAGCAAGCCAGTCAGTGTCCATGGACAGTGCACCTATAAATAAAGGGTGACTTGGTAATGAGATAACAGCCTCCATGGAGCAATGTCAGTGATGGCAAGAGAAGACAGTATGGTCCTGAAGAAAGTTAGCTCTCAATGGTCACCTCTGAGTTGGGGTAAGTAACATAAAACATAGGAGCTGGAGAAGGCTATTCGGCCCTTCCGTTCCGCTTCGCCATTCTTCACGATCATGGTTGATTGTCCAACTCAATAGCCTAATCCTGCTTTCTCCCGATAACCATTCATCCCAAGTGCTATATCTAGTCACCTCTTGAGTACATTTAATGTTTTGGCATCAACCACATACTGTGGTAATGACTTCCACAGGCTCACCACTCTCTGGGTGAAGAAATGTCTCCTCATCTCCGTCCTAAGTGGTCTACCCTGAATCCTCATACTGTGACTCCTGGTTCTGGACACACCCACCATCAGGAACATTCTCCCTGCATCTACCCTGTCTAGTCCTGTTAAAATTTTATAAATTTCTATGCGTTCCCCCCTCTTTCATCTGAACGCCAGTGAAAATAACCCTAATCTAGTCAATCTGTCCTCTTACGTCAGACCCGTCATCCACGGAATCAGCCTGGTAAACCTTCGCTGCACTCCCTCGAGAACAAAAGCATCCTTCCTCAGAAAAGGGGACCAAAACTGCACACAATATTCTAGTTATGGTCTCATCAACTGTACAACTGCAACAATACATCCCTGCTCCTGTACTTGAAACCTCTTGCAATGAAGGCCAACATACCATTTGCCTTCTTTACCAAAACCTGCTGCACCTGCATGCTGACCTTCAGCAACTGGTGCACAAGGATACCCAGGTCCCACTGCACACTCCCTCTCCTGATTTACAGCCATTCAGGTAGTAATATGCCTTCTGACTTTTTTTTCTTCCGGAATGAATAACCTCACCAAGGTTTTGGAGTAGATCTGTAGCTCGGGTTGTGGGTGTTGAGGTTTGTCGGCTCGCCGAACTGGATTGTTGTTTCGCAGATGTTTCGTTACTGTGCTGGGTAACATCCTCAGTGCAGCCTCCGATGAAGCATCAGTGTGTTTTCCCGCCTGGTTTTTAAACTCTGGGGTCCAGTGAGATGGATTGCCTCACTTCCGGTTTTCCTTCGTAATGGAATGTATGCGGGATCAAGTTCAATGTGTTTATTAATAGCATGCTTCATGGAGTGCCAGGCTTCTAGGAATTCTTGTGCCTGTCTCTGCCTAGCTTGTCTCAGTCGAAATAGTGGTTCTCCTTGTCCATGTGGATTGAAATGAGTGAGTATGGGTCCTGTCTTTTTGTAGCCAGTTGGTGTTCATGTTCTCTTGTTGTTAGTTTCCTTCCTGTTTGTCCGATGTAGTGTTTCTCAGTTTCTGCAGGGGATCTTGTAGATGGCATTGGTCCTGTCCATGGTGGGGAGTGGGTCTTTGGTTCAGGCGAGCAGTTGTCGTAAGGCTGGCGTCGGCTTGTGTACCACTCTGATGCCCAGCAGTCATAGGACTCTTGTGGTGTGTTCTGATGTGTTCCTGATGTAGGGTAGTGTGATAAGTGTGTCTGGGCACGTAGAATCTTCCTGATGTTGTTCACGTAGGCATCTTCTGACCCAGTGTTTTGGATATCCATTATCCCCGAAAACCTGGAAGAGAGGTGTTCTTCTTCCTCTTGGCGTAGTTCCGTGTCGCTGCAGCATGTTGTTGCCTTTTTAAACAGTGTTTACATGCAGCTTCATTTGTGCATGCTGGGATGGTTACTGTTGAAGTTCAGTACCTGGTCTGTGGTGGGGCTTTTCTGTACTTTTGTTCACAGATCCCCATTTGTCTTGCGCTCTACCGTGACGTCCAGGAATGGGAGCTGTTTGTTCTTTTCCTCTCCGGTGAATTTTATTCCGGTGATGGTGTTGTTTATAAGTTTGTGTGTCTCTTCTAATTTGGTCCATTTGATGATGACGAAAGCGACGTCCACGTAACACTTCCATTGTTTTGGTTAGATTTGCAGAAGGGCCATCCTTTCTAGTCTTTGCGTCACTGTTTCTGCTATGAGTTTAGAGATAAGTGATCCCATTGATTTGCTCAGATGTTTGACTGTTGGAAGTGAAGTGGGTGGTGAGGCATAAGTCCAATAGTTTGAGCATGTTGTCCTTGGAGACGGTTTTGCTGGGGTCTTGTTCTTGTCCCAGTAGTGTTGTCATTGTTTCCCTTGCTAGTGGTATGTCTATTGATGTAAATAGAGCAGTGGCATCAAACGATATCATGGTCTCTTCATAGTTTATCCTTATGTATCTGATGGAGTTGAGGAATTCTTGGGCTGAGTGGATAGAATGGGGTGACTTGTTGACGAGGTGCCAGAGTCTCCTTTGTAGTTCTCAGCCCAAGAATTCCTCAACTGTGGATGCTGTAAATCAGGAACAAAAACAAAGTTGTTGGAAAAGCTCAGCAGGTCTGGCAGGGCATCTGTGAAGGAGAAAACAGAGTTAACGTTTCGGGCTCGGTGACCCTTCCTCAGAACTTCTCCTCCACAGATGCTGTCAGACCTGCTGAGCTTTTCCAGCAACTTTGTTTTTGTTCCTCTTTGTAAGTATATCCAACCAGTCCCACTTCGTTTACATTTTCTCTCCACCCTGTAAATATTTGAATTGGATAAGGTGCATGTTTCCATTACACTTTCAGGCAGTGCATTTATTTCATCACAGTAACTTGCTGTGAGAAAAAGAAATCTTTACGTGACCTTCTGGTTCTTTTAACTATGAACTCAAACCTGCATGCTCTGTCACAGGGATCAATTTCTCCTTATCAAAACTAGATATAGTCTTGAACACCACTAACAAATTTCCTCTTAATCCTCTCTGCTACCATCGTTTCGAAAGTCTCCACATAACCGAAGATTGTCATCTCGTCTATCATCTGAATGAATCTCTAAGGGCTTGACATCCTTATAAATTGCATGTCTAAACTGAGGCAATGTCCCTTGCACCATTGCTACACTTGTAGTACTGCCCTTGTGACACTATTACTCTGTAGTCTCACCCCTCGCCCCATTATTAACATGTCATGCTGGCCATTTCTCCAATATTACTCTAAACTATTAAGTTTTGCATTATTGGCCTGCAATACAGTATAACATGTTGTACCAATATTGATTAAATTAGTGTTAATTGGGGAATAAGAACACAATAGTTCAACAAATAGAAATTCTGATTGAATCTGCTGACAATACCTGTTGTGTGTAAGTTTTATCAAATACCTCTTTTTCATTCTTAATCACTTGCTTTAGATAGAAGATAGTCTCAAAAATTACACTTCCATCACCAGTGAGTATCATTTAATAGTGGTTGTTGTGATTGAGACTTCCTAGTGTTTACGGGTAGATGTAGAAATCTGGCCCTTTCCAAAAACAATTTTGTAGACTTCTCTAGCAAACTGGATCCAGTAAGAAAATTGAACCCACAAACTGAATTCAAGACTCTGTATTTGAAACTTTTTTTTTTCAAATTGTAGAGGATGGTTAGCAACTGAGACATATTAAATGCCTTATGCCCAAAGATCAGGGACTCTGCTAAGGCATGCAAGTGCAGTGCAACACACA
This sequence comes from Stegostoma tigrinum, assembly GCF_030684315.1. Taxonomy (NCBI): domain Eukaryota; kingdom Metazoa; phylum Chordata; class Chondrichthyes; order Orectolobiformes; family Stegostomatidae; genus Stegostoma; species Stegostoma tigrinum. The sequence goes on from NC_081375.1 coordinate 7,621,321, forward strand.
TCTCATTCTCCACTGTGCTAAGCTCCCATCCCTCTCCAAATAACCAAGGATAAGGGATATGGCTGGGATGGGTTCTCTGTATTCGAAAGGATACACCTGCAACTACATTCTGTCACTTGAGAACTTTATGCAAGAGGTTCTCAAGAAACGTTCTCCTCATTTCTTCTGCTTCCAGAAGAGTAAGTAGGTTTCTACTGGAAGGAAAGCTTTCACAGAGAGCTTTGGTGACGTTTTCCATTGAAAGTTTGGGATCTTGTTAGAGATCTAATGAGGAAACAAAATGTAACATCTCCAAGTTTGCAGATGTTACCAAGTTGGGTGGGAGGGTGAACTGTGACAAGGATGCAGAGATCCTTCAGCATGATCTGGCCAGGCTGGGTGAATGCGCAAATCAATGGCAGATGTAGTACCATATGGATAAACGCGTGATTATTCATTTTTGAAGCAAAAACAAGAAGGCAGATTATTACCTGAATGGCTGTAAATTGGGAGATGGGAGTGTGCAGTGGGGCCTGGGCTTCCTTGAGCACCAGTTGCTGAACATAAGCATGCAGGTGCAGCAGGCAGTAAGGAAGGTAAATGGAATACTGGCCTTCATTGCGAGAGGTTTTGAGTACAGGAGCAGGGATGTGTCATTGCATTTGAGCAGGGCCTTGATGAGACTACACCTAAAATATTGTGTGCAATTTTGATCTCCTTTTCTGAGAAAGGATGCTCTTGCACTCAAGGGAGTGCAGCGAAGCTTTACCAGGCTGATTCCAGGGATCGCGAATCTGACGTGTAAAGAGAGATTGACTAGGTTGGGATTGTTTTCACTGGAGTTCAGATGAAAGAGGGGGGATCTCATAGCGACTTATAAAATTCTAACAGGAAGTGGCTGATGCCAAAACATTGAACATATTCAAGATGCGACAAGATATAGCACCTGGGACGAATGGGATCAAAGGTTATGGGGAGAAAGCAGGATTAGGCTGTTGAGTTGGACAATCAGCCATGATCGTGAAGAATGGTGGAGCAGGCTTGAAGGGCCAAATGGCCACCTCCTACATTTATCCTCTACATTTCTATGTTTCTATCGCTGCAGGAATTGCTCCAGCTCTCAATTGTCATCTTTTGGTGAGATTGACAGCAGAGGAAAATGATAATCTGCTCAGTGCTTTTTCCCCCTTGACAGGACACATTGCTAGGATCAGAAAATTAACCCATGGGGTCCTCAGAAGAAAAAGGCAGAATACAGTGGGAAGAATTCGAATAAAGCACATTTTTCAGTTCTACCCAAATTCAATCCCAGATCTGGTTGGAATTTCTGATTCCTGATTGACAGCTTACATGAGATTTGAGACTTTCTTCATATATTAAACAAATTGCAAGATCTTTTGGAGATATGGCTTTAAAAACATGTACTATTTGACCTAGATTAATCTTTAACTGTTTTTCTGTGATGCAGCAATGACTTTTGGACTAATTACAATAGGCCTGACTGGAGTCAGTTCTCTCATGGGAAGAAATATAATTCAGGTAAATAAATTTCAAAGGGCAAAGTACTTGGGGACTGACATTGTGAAATGTGAAAGGAAAATGCTGGAAATACTCAAAGAGGAACTGTTGACTATTATGAGCACCTTTTTAGAAATGAACTTCACATTATTTTTATTATGAGCATAAACCGGACATGAGGTAGACGAAACACTGTTGTAGGTCTCTCACCTCCACAGTTGATTTTCAGTCAGCCCCCCTCCTGTCCAACTCCCCCAACCTGCTCCACTGACCCACTATCTTAAAGGGGCAGCATATACCCAACTACATACGCGACACCGCTCCCCTTTTTCTTGCACTTTCCAGGGCAGAACTCTATTTAAAGCCCAGCTGTCACTTCATTGCTAACACAAGGTCAGATTCATGAATCTATTGCCTGTTTTCAGCACTAACTGTCTGATAAACTGTCATTACAACTGCAGCAAAAGAATGAAGCTACACGGGTGAGGAAGAATTTTAGAAATTTCAATTGTCATGTGTCATTTGTGCCCCTAACCCCGTTTTTCCCATTTGTCATGTTATTTTCTATAGTGTACTTTTCTGTAACGCAAAGTTGCACAGGAAAGCAACTATCACGTTATAGGGAACACCCCTATATTCAATACTCCTTCTCATTCTCTAAAGGGCCAACATTTATTTTAGCCACTCTTTTTTGTTTTCTATATTTGTAGACATGTTTGCAATCTGTTTTTCATATTCTGAGCTAGTTTACTCTCATAATCTATCTTATCCTTCTTTATAGTTTTCACTTGGCTTTCTGTGACATTTAAAGATTTCCCAATTCCCTCGTTTTCCACTAATCTTTGCCACTTTGTATGCATTAGCTTTCAATTTGATATCATCTTTTATTTCCTTAGATATCCACAGTTGATTTTCCCTTTTCCTAGACTCCTTCCTTCTCACTGGTATATACCTTAGCCTGGCACTGTGAAAAATCACTTTGAAAGTCCTCCACTGTTCTTCAATTGTCCCACCAGAAAGTCTTTATTCCCAGTCTATCATAGCCAACTCTTCCCTTATCCCATTGTAGTCTCCTTTGTTGAAGCACAAGACACTGGCATAGGATTTTACCTTCTCACCCTCCATCTGTATTTTAAATTCAACCATACTATGATAGCTCCTTCATAAGGATCCCTAACTATGAGATCATTAATTATTCCTGTCTCATTACACAGGACCAGACGTAGGATAGCTTGCTCCCTCATAGGTTCCATTATATACTATTTGAGGAAACTATCATGGATACATTCTATGAATTCCTCCTCAAGGCTGCTTTGAATGACTTGGTTTAACAAAATCAATATGTTGATTATAAACCCCTATAATAATTGCTGTACCATTCCTGTATGTATCAGTTTTTTCTTTGTTTATTGCCCCACCCTGATGTTGTTATTTGGTGGCTTATAGACCATGCCTATCAGTGACATTTTCTCTTACTATTTCCAATTCCACCCACATTGATTCAACCCTTTTCTCCATAGAACTTTTATCATGTCTCACTACCACCCAGATATCATCCTTAAATATCAGAACTACACCATCTGCCCTTCCTTCCTTTCTGCCCTTCCAAATAGCCCAATATCCCCTGATATTTAAATCCCAATTGTGACCTCCCTGCAACCATATCTCTGTAATGGCCTCTAAATCATACATATTTGCGATGATTTATGCCATCAACTCATTTATACTGTTTCAAATGCTGCGAGCATTCAGGTAAAGTTTCCTTATACCCAGCCTAAAGAAAACCTTCTTTCGAATCCTCACAACTCCACCAGAAGAGCCTTTGTTTTCAAACATTCTCACTTTTTCTGTCACTACCTGTTTCTACTCATCTCAAAGCTTAACTGCTCAGCTGTTTCTTGTTTTTTATTTACCGTCTTGATTCGCTTTTTCTTCACGCCCTCACCCACTCTGGCTAACTCAGATCCTCTCCTTAGGTTTGCTCCCCTGCCAAACCAGTTTAAAGTCAGCCCACTATGGCAAATATTTCGTTGAGTCTGTCTATTGTTGCTTCTGCTGATACCGACTCCTTGACCACCACTTTGGGCCACTTGGAGTGAGCATCCACAACTACCTAGTGACACCTGTCCCTCAGTTGGTCCCATGCAATCAACATGAACCCTCTGCTGTGGTTATTGAGGCCACTCCCATGGTGAAGGGGTGACAGCAGTGCACCTTCCTTACTAATGTGCAGGATTCACGTGATCTCACCTTATCCTTACTCTCTCAGTCCAACTTCGGACTACAAATTTAATTTGTTTACAACTCTACAAATGTTAACAATGATTTAATTTAACACAAATAGTTCTGAAAGTAAGTGTGCTTTTTATTTGATATTCTGCTTAGGCAACACTAACTTTTGAAGGAATAATCCTAGGACCCATACTTGGTGTATTTACTTTAGGAGCATTGTTTCCAAAGAGCAATAGCAAGGTAAGGTCATAAACTGATTATACAGCAACAGTAAAGACTAATTTTAATACTTAGTTACAGTATTTGTGCAAATAAACTCCACTGGTGCAAGTATGGTGGAACACAATCCTGGCCTATCTAGTGACTTTGTTCCAAAAACTTAGGCGTGGGGTTAATGATAACGTTCAATTTGCATGAATGAACCAGAATGTTTTTTCTAAGGAAGAACAGTTCACCCAAGATAACTCCAGAAAGCCCTGTTGCATTTACAAAAAGGGAACTGGGTAAATTGTTTAAGAGGACAATGTGAGACATTTAGATTTCTGAAGAAGGGTCCCAACCTGAAACCTCAACTCTCCTGTTCCTCTGATGTTGCCTGGCCTGTTGTGTTCCTCCAGCTCCACACTGTATTATCTCTGACTCCAGCATCTGCAGTTCTTACTGTCTCTGAGTGAGTCACATATTGTGTGCTAGGCTATTTTTTACTTAGAAGGGTCTTCGAGGAATAACACTTCCTCTCTTAACCTCAGCAAATAATGATGCATTAGATTTCGCTTCACCAAGGAGACGCTCACCAAAAAGTCCCACCAGTAGCAGCGTAAACTGCAGTCTCAGAATGATAACATATTAATACTGAGCTTATAATATGCCGGGTTCACTGAGCTGGGCCAGATGATATTTGCATCTTGTTCCAGTTTGTTATCCAGATACTTAAGTGGGATCTCAGACTTTGCCTGTAAAGACACGAGAATACATTTCATTCTCTTTTACCAGAGAGAAGTAGGTGTCCACCTAGTGCAGGGTACCTTTGTTTTATTCACTTGTTAGGATGTGGTCCTCACTGTCGAGCCCAGTATTTACTTCCCTTGATAAGGCGGTGACAACCTGCCTTTTTGAACCACTGCAGTACATGCATTCCAGGTGGGTCCACAATGCCCTTACAGAGGGGATTCCAGGATTTTGACCCAACCATTATTTGCACAAGCATCGTTTTCAAGCATCACATGCAAGTTCTAAGATATCTCCTAAAGTACTTGTAGTCTCAGGATCAGAACTGGCCGCTGAAAGTGTGAGAGTGTGTGACACTGGTTCTTCCTCAATATGATCATCCTGCTCTCCTTTCATTAACTGACTGGGGTGTAGTTCTTTCGTACCAGAAAGAAAAAAGGAACAAGGCAGCCGGATAAATTGTCCAAGAGGAGAACTCCGAGGCAATGAAAAATGTCCAAGAAAATCAGTCTGACTGGGTTACTTCCAACGACCTGACAGGTTGATAGAAATTGTTGAATACTGAATGTGATATGTACATACTGCGAGAGACTACTGGACTGATGATAGACATGACATCTGAAAGTGCATTTCCTAAGCTTGACCACTCATGTAGAAGTCATTAGCATTCTTGAGGTAGTGCATCCTACTTCTTAGGGATCCACCTGACATTGACACCACAGCCGTCTACTCCTGAAAGTTCCGCTGTGTGGGTGTTGGAGAGGAGCGGGGAATGGTAAAGCAAGAAGTGCGTGTATATATCAGACGAGAATTATAAATGATAAGAGGTTGTGGAATGATTGTATTTTGGTTTGTCAGAAAGATGACAATAAACATGTGCATTGGCTTCTCCAAGAGCTTCAGCGCTGTTGCTGGCCATGATTCAATCCTTGTCATTTCAGTAACGGCAGGCACCGTTTTCTCCATGAGTCCTTCCAGTTATGCACCACTTTGTCCTGCTAGAGAGAGAAAAGTGCATCAGTGAAGCAACTGGGTGATACAGCTGTCAAACTGCATAACTTGCAGTAAACGCAAACAAAGATGTGGGTGTGATGCAGGCAGTGAGGCAAAACTCACGAGTGAGGCATGGTATATGGATTTAGGTGTAAATCACGGTTGATAGAAATTGTTGGTAGGTGAATGGGACTGTGTTGCTTTGAGTACTGAGACAGGCTACTGGAGCAATGGTGGACATGGCATATGAAACTGTATTTCTTGAGCTTGACCACTCATTGATGTTCTTGTGAAACTACACCCCAGTCCCAGGGGCTGCACTCAGTATTGACAACCACAGCTATCTCCTCCCACTGCCTTCTCAGAGTCCTGCTGGCATTTTAGCCCTCTACCAGCAGACAACATCTCTCCTCTCAAGATAATAAAATGTGAGGCTGGATGAATACAGCAGGCCCAGCAGCATCCCAGGAGCACAAAAGCTGACGTTTCGGGCCTAGACCCTTCATCAGAGAGGGGGATGGGGTGAGGGTTCTGGAATAAATAGGGAGAGAGTGGGAGGCGGACCGAAGATGGAGAGAAAAGAAGATAGGTGGAGAGGAGAGTATAGGTGGGGAGGTAGGGAGGGGATAGGTCACTCCAGGGAAGACGGACAGGTCAAGGAGGTGGGATGAGGATAGTAGGTAGATGGGGGTGCGGCTTGGGGTGGGAGGAAGGGATGGGTGAGAGGAAGAATAGGTTAGGGAGGGAGAGACAGGTTGGACTGGTTTTGGGATGCAGTGGGTGGAGGAGAAGAGCTGGGCTGGTTGTGTGGTGCAGTGGGGGGAGGGGACGAACTGGGCTGGTTTTGGGATGTGGTGGGGGAAGGGGAGATTTTGAAGCTGGTGAAGTCCACATTGATACCATTGGGCTGCAGGGTTCCCAAGCGGAATATGAGTTGCTCCTTGACCTGTCCGTCTTCCCTGGAAAACCAGCCCAGTTCGTCCCCTCCCACCACTGCACCACACAACCAGCCCAGCTCTTCCCCTCCACCCACTGCATCCCAAAACCAGTCCAACCTGTCTCTGCCTCCCTAACCTGTTCTTCCTCTCACCCATCCCTTCCTCCCACCCCAAGCCGCACCTCCATCTCCTACCTACTAACCTCATCCCACCTCCTTGACCTGTCCGTCTTCCCTGGACTGACCTATCCCCTCCCTACCTCCCCACCTATACTCTCCTCTCCACCGATCTTCTTTTCTCTCCATCTTTGGTCCGCCTCCCCCTCTCTCCCTATTTATTCCAGAACCCTCACCCCATCCCCCTCTCTGATGAAGGGTCTAGGCCCAAAATGTCAGCTTTTGTGCTCCTGAGATGCTTCTGGGCCTGCTGTGTTCATCCAGCCTCACATTTTATTATCTTGGATTCTCCAGCATCTGCAGTTCCCATTATCACTGACACAATCTCTCTTCTCAATCCTGTTTCCAGTACAATGTTGGAATGTCATGTAGCTCATTGATTCAGTTTTATGCCATACAACAGTTTTTTTTAGTCCTCGTTCTCTTCCACAACCATTTCCAGTCCATGTGCCTGCCAGAATGCCATCCTTTTAAGAGACATATTGACTTAAAGTGTGACAAACCTTTCTTGATTTTGCATCTGTTGGTGCGGGTTACATTCACTCAACAGAGTGGTTAGCCCTGCAAAAATAATTCAAATGAACTAACCCGGCAGCATGAGATTTGCTTGCATTGGAAGCAAAGCACATTGAATGATTGTGCATCAATTAACAATGTCTGCTTTCCAACCTGATTGCAATTTTGTTGTCTGCAAAATTCAAGTACCATAAGCTACCCAGTGGATCTTGAGTACATACACTATATAGATTACAGGAGAATTTATCCTGAATTGTTGCAACTCAATGTTTGGGAAGTGCGGTAAAAAGATTTGTATTTATAATGCACTCTTTATGAAATGCAGAAAACACAATTTGCACTTTCTGCACAGCAAACTCCCACAAACAGCAATGTGATAACGAGCAGATAATCTGATTTTGTGATGTTGATCACACCGAGGAAAAGAAAATAAGAAGCAGGAGTAGTGCGTTCGGCTCTTCAGTACCATAAAGATAAAACCATCACAGCCCTAGCAGGCCTTACAGCTGCGCTTTCATTAGAGTGATGACTCATGGTGATTTAAGCGAAGGGTCACTATGCCTCATGCAAGTGGAGACATTGAGAAGTAAACCCCTACATGGGATGTGCAGCTGGAGCGGGAATGGAATCTACACTGTTGTTGGCATGACTCTGCATTATAAACCAACCATATATCCATCTGAGCTAACCGAGACCAGTCAATGAAATAACTCCCCTACTGTTCTAATAGTGCAGGGAATTTTATATCTACCCGAGAGAGCAGACTAGTACCATGTTTACCCTGTCATTTGAAATTCACACCTTTAGCCCCGCACCAGATGTCAGCATTGAGTTTTCAGTTCAACCCATGCAGGACTAGAACCCAGAACCAGTGACCCAAAAGTGTAAGTGTTACGAAGTCAGCCATGGTTGACGCAAATCATAAAGTCCAAGTGATGGTGATCAGTTTTATCTGTAATCTAGTCGTTCAAACTCTAGACCAGAACAGCGAAGCAGCAGGATGTCATTGATACCTCAGACTTAAATACATAATATGCATCCTAAAGACTTTGTTAGGTTGATACACTTGGCTGGACACCTCACATCATGCCTCAGATTAAGCTTTACAGAAGAAAAAGAAGAGTCTTTACCAGTTAAGTTTATTAGATGGAACTTTCCAGGAGGTCTAATGTACTGCTTGTGACAGGATTCAAATGTTTTGTAGGTTACAGTCAGAAACACTCTTACAATGGCTGAATATTGTACTGTAGATATAACTAGAATCACAGGATTCCTACAGGGCAGGAAAAGGCCATTTGGCCCATCAAGTCTGTACAAACCCTCAAAAGACCATCCCATGCAGACCTAGCCTCAATCCGATCCCTGTAATGCCACATTTACCATGACTAATCCACCTAGCCTGAAAATCCTAAACATTGCAGAGCAATTTAGCATGGCTAATCTTCCTAACCTACACATCTTTGGACTGTGGGACTGGTGCACCAGGAAGAGACCCACGCAGACATAGGGAGAACATGCAAATTCCACACAGTTGCCCAAGGTTACAATCAAACTTGGGTCCCTGGCACTGTGAGGCAGCAGTGCTAACCACTGAGCCACCGTGCTAACCTCTTTTTATTTTACAATTTACCTGTGCTTCTTTTTCATGCAGCAGCCTCTACGTTAAGGCCGTTTTCTCTGTTTCACCTCCCCTAGGGGGCATGTGTTGGTTGGTTTGTTGGAGTAGCCTTGTCCACATGGATAGGGATTGGTGGCTTCATCTATCCACCTTCCAGCGAGTTTAAAGAATTACTCGAGACATCAACAGCAGGCTGTTTGGAGATTAATGCTACCGTCCCTACCGCTGTGAATGTGACATCCCTGCTGACCACCATAACGTCTACCAAACAAGAAAAAAGGTGACCATGACAATATAGAATTGATCAGAAACATGCATTGTACCATAATGTTTGTAACTTCTTCAATTTTACAATATCCTTTGAGTCTCAGAATAAATCAACCCATAGACAATTAAACAGATTCTGTGGGTTTGAAAATAGGAAACCTGTTTTCTAAATAAAACTATGCCAACATAAATTAGCCTTTCAATAGTAAACCAGAAAATTCTGAAAGGAATCAGCTGGATGGAACATTATTGGAGAAAGGAAGCGTGATGACCATTCATAACATGTAAGTTCTGAGGAAGGATCACTGGACCTGTACTGTTAGCTCTGTTTTCTCCTCCACAGATGCTGCCAGACCTGCTGAGCTTTTCCAGCAATTTCTGTTTTTGTTCCTGATTCACAGCATCCCCAGTTCTTTCATTTTTTATAACATGTTATTGTTGTTAGGGAGTTTGGATTGTAAAGTGAAGGAAAAATGGAATTTAGTTTTCAGGCCTGTTAATTTTGTTTTAAGGTCTCTTATTTTGTTTTAAATAAGGTCAATAAGTCATTTTGAACAGGGAGTTCAAAGCAGCATTTATAAGAAATCGTAAAATTTAAGCTAAATAAGCTTAAGTAAGCCCCCTAAGATGACAATTGCTAAGTGCTGGCTGACATGGATTTTACAACCTCGAGAGAGCGAAAGGAGAAGGGATAGAGGGCAATGCCAGAAGCATGTTCACACAGAGAGACAAGGTTAATAACAGCAGAGGTGCTGTTAGTAACACTCTTCAAGCAAACTGGAGTGGTGTTCTGAGAAGCTGCAAACTCAGGGAAAGAAAGCTCCACAAACAGAACATTGTGGGAGTGTTCAAGGCATCAATAAGAGTGTTGAAAACACAAGTTTAAAGAAATCTATCTTATAGAATAAGTGAGATAGCAGCTTGTTTTAAGGGTTTTGTGGAGAGATGTGTAATAAGTAGCATTGAGTGATTGCACTACCGAAATTTGCCAAGAAGAACACAATTCTAGTTCAGCCAGGTGAGCAAGAAGCTTTAGCATGGAGATAAGAGTAGTCCTTGAGTGAGGTTTAAGTGTCTACAAGATTATTGATGAGCTAAAAGAAATTAATCTTTCTTTCTGACATTTGAAATGAGATTGTTCCAACAGATCATCTTTAGTGGAATATATATACTGCTTTTCCTATGTGTAATATACTTCTCTGTTCTTCTATTAAAATGATGTTGACAGCTATTTGGGAATATGTTCAGACAGTAACCTTGATGATAAACAAAGAATAAAAGATGAAACTTTGCTCTATCACACCAGGTTTTGTTTGAGATCTGAATTATCTGGCATCAGCTTGAATCATATCAACATCTGTGACCTTACATCATCAGCACTCCTATTTTCAATATTTATGTTTTCAAATTATCGTTGATAGATTTCAGTTTCAAAATAACATTTAAACCAATAATCAAAACATTTCCTTGTGTCAGAATTTAGCCATCTGCAGATTAGGTTTAATCTTCAAGAAATAAAGAATATATTTTTGTTTCAATAAATAGTCAATTATTTTCCATAGCAATCATTTCGACTGAATCTAAAGATTCTTGAAGTTCAACACTGTTAGGAGATACGTGATATATGCTGTCAGTCTAGTGAACTTTATCAGTCAGTATATCTTTCCTTTAATAAGGGCCCCAAAACTTTACATGGTATGTTGCGCCTATGGATTGCCTAGTGTTTTGTACAGTTTTAATAAAAGCTTCTTACTTTAATACTCTAATCCCTTCGAAATAAAGTCCACAGTTCACTTGCTTTCCATATTATCCAGTGAAGTTGGATGCTTTTTTGGTGATTATTGGATTAGAACTCTCAGATCTTTCTGTTCATCTGCTTTCTTGCAGTCTTTCTCCATTTAGATAATATTCAGCCCTTCAATTCCTGCCAAAGTATATAACCTCATACTTCTGCACGTCATATGAATCTGTCATGTTTTTACCCTCTCACCTCACTCAACTTGACCATATCCCTCTGCAGAATCCTTGTGTCATCATCACCACTTGTTTTCTGTCATCTACAAACTTAGTCAATTCAATTTTGAAATATGGGTGTCACTGGCTGGCCAGCATTTATTGCCCGTTCCAGGTTGCCCCTTGAGAAGGTGGTACTGAGCTGCCTTCTTGAACCGCTGTGGTCCATGTGCTGTTAGTAGATCCACAATGCTATTATGGAGGATATTCCAGGATTTTAACCCAGTGACAATGAAAGAACAGCAATATATTTCTAGTCAGGATGGTGAATGGGAATTTGCAGATGGCCTTCCCATGTATCTGCTGCCCTTGTCCTTCTGGATGCCTCTGGTCTTAATTTGGAAGGCTATTTGGTGAAATTCTGCACTGCATCTTGTAGATTGTACACACTTCTTACTGAGTGTTGGTGATGGAGTGGCTGCATGTTTGCGGATGTGATGCCAATGAAAGGGCTGCTTTGACCTGGATGGTGTCAAGCATCTTGAGTGTTGTTGGAGTATTCCATCATATTCCTGACTTAGGCCTTCTCGATAGTAAACTGGAGAGTCAGAAAGTGAGTTATTTACAGCAGTACTTATAACATCTGACCTGCTGTTGTAACTATTTATATAGCTATTCTAGTTCAGTTTCTGGTCATTCAAATCCCAAGCACCCCCCCAGTTTTTGATAGTGGAGGATTCAGTGATAGTGACTTTATTGAATGTCACAGGATAATGGCTAGGTTGTCTCTTATTTGAGATTGTCATTGCCTGGCATTTGAGCACAGTTTCAGTAATGATAACCACGAAACTATCATCCAACTTCAGACTTATTAATTGAATTTGAATTCTGACTGCTGTCATTATGGGATTTGACCTTATGTTACCAAATTGTAAGCCTGGGCCTCTAGTTTATTACAAACTGCAGGAACTGTGGATGCTGTATATCAGGAGCAAAAACAGAAATTCCTGGAAATGCTCAGCAGGTCTGGCAGCATCTGTGAAGACAAATCAGTGTTAATGTTTCAGGTCTGGTGACCCTTCCTCAGAACTGATAGTAGCTAGGAAAATGTTGGTTTATATGCAGAAAATAGTGGGGAGAGGGATAAGGAGTAATAGATAGGGATAGAGCCCAAAGAGAGACAGAAGAACAGTTGGACAGACAAAGGAGTGAATAACGATCTGGCTCGGAGGGTGAGTAGCTATTAATGGAAACTGTTAGTGGTTAACAATTGGTAGTGTGTAATGTCAGGCTACGTGATAACAAAGCCAGGTGTGTGGGGTAGGGAGCTAGGACATGAGGGAGTTTAGCCTCTAAAATTACTGAATTTGATTTTGACTCCGGAGGGCTACAGGGTCCCCAAATGGAAAATGAGGTGTTGTTCTTCCAGCTTGTGTTGAGCTTCGCTGGAACACTGCAGTGAGCCTGAGAGAGATGTTGGCCAGGGAACAGGGTGGTGTGTTAAAGTGGCTGTCAAGTGGAAGCTCAGGGTCATTTTTTACAAGCAAAACGTAGATGTTCTGTGCAGCGATCACCCAATCTACGGTTCATTTCCCCAGTGTAGAGGAGACCACATTGTGAGCAACAAATGCAGTAAGCTAGATTCTGGGAATTGCAGGTAAAGTGCTGCTTCACTTCAAGGTATGCTTGGGCCCATGGATACTGAAGAATTAGGAGATTTTTGGGCAGGAGTTACATCTTCGCTGATTGCAGGGGAAAGTTCCGTGGGCCTGTGGGAAGGATGGTGGGAGTGAAGGAAGAGTGGACCAGGTTGTCCCAGAGGGAACACTCCCTGCAGGAGGCGAACAAGGGAGGGGAATATGTGTCTGGTGGTGGCATTTCACTGGAGGTGTCAGTAATGGCAGCTGATCTTCTAGATATGGATGCTGGTGGGATGGTAGGTAAGGACAAGGGGAGGCCTATCACTGTTGTGGGAGGAAAGGGAAGGGGTGAGGGTGGAAGTACAGGAGATGGGGTGAACCCAGGTCAGAGCCCTGTTAACAACAATGCTACAAAACCCTCAGTTGAGGAAGAAGATGGACATTTCAGAGGCTCCCTTGTTGAAGTTAGCTTAATCAGAACATATACGATGGAGACGGAGGAAGTAGGGGAATGGGATGGAGTCTTTGTAGGAAGCAGGTTGCAAGGAAGTATTGCCCAGGCAGCTAGAGTCAGTGGGTTTACAGTGGACATTAGTGACATGTTTATCCTCAGAAATGGAAACAGAGATATGAAGGAGGGGAGGAGAGGAGTTGGAGATAGATCAGGTGAAACTATGGGTGGGATGGAAATTGGATGTAAAATTGATATTCTTTTCCAATTCCGGACAAGAGAGGGAAGCAGCACTGGAGATATCATTGATATATTGGAGAAAAAGAGTTGTGGGTGAGGGCTGAAATAGGACTGGAACAAGGAATGTTCCACATACCCCATGAAGAGACAGGCATAACTGGGGCCCCATGTGCGTACCCATGGCCAACTCTCTGACCTGAAGCAAATGACAGGAGTTAAAAGAGCAGTTGTCAGAGTGAGGATGAGCTCAGCCAGGCGGAAGAGGGTGGTGGTGGGTGGGATGTTTCAGGCCTCTAATTTGTCAGTTCAGTGATCTTATAGTTATACCAATGTCTCCCCTAATCTCAGGTTAAATATGACCGTAACAAAATTCAACCTGAATCTCCTTAAATAATGTACCTCAAGATAATGAAACAGACCTGCAATTGCTGGAGAAACTCAGTAGATCTGGCATCAGCTGCAGAGAAAGAAAACAAGAGTTGTTCCTCATGAGGGTGCCCACTTTACACCTGCTGTGTAAATTCCCAATCCTGCAACAGCTATACTGTATAGGCTCTAGAAATGCACTTGTGTACTGTGGTGTTGCTTTTATGGTGAATTCCAACCAACAGTATGTTGTTCTGTTGAATTATGGCAATATAGAAGAGTGTGCCCACACTCCCTGAGAAACTCTGAATCCCTACAATGTGGAAACAGGCCCTTCAGCTGAACACATCCACACTGAACCTCAGAAGATCCCACCCAGACCCATCCCTGAACATTGTGGGCAATTTTAGCATGGCCAATCCACCTAGCCTACACCTCTTTGGACTGTAGGAGGAAACCAGAACACCTGGAGAAAACCCATGCAGACACAGGGAGACCATGCAAAGTCCACACAGACAGTCGCCCAGGGGTGGAGTCAAGCCTGGGTCCTTGGATTGTGAGGCAGCAGTACTAAACACTGAGCCACCGTGCCATCCTCAAAGTGACCTTCAGCATCCTCCAGACCAAGAAAAGGCTGCAGCACTCCCTTACCGCGAGTCTTGGGATCGTCAGCTTCTTAAAGTAGGAAAGAGAAGCTTTCATGCTGGGTTTCCAGGCAGTTGAAAGTTGAATCACCATAGCAAACACAGCAGCCTCCACCATGGTGACCTCCTGCTAGGGGATGGTGCCACCATTTTCCTGAGGGTGCGGTACAGCTGCGCTGTCCATTTCCCAATGCGACTGAGATGAATCCTGACTGGCGGCAGCTTCTGCACTAATTCTGAGCTTTATTTACTTCAAATATCATCTTAAAATCACCCGGATTGCTTTGAACAGCTGCTGGGTGTTTGATGGTGGACATTTCAGGAGGCTTGGTAATGTTCGGATGTGGCAGGCCTGGGTCAGAAAGTTCAATTGGCTCACCACTGTTCCCAAGAGTCTAACCTAGAGGTTTATAAATTGTTATGTACTCCTTGGAACAAAATTAATACTTCTCTTTTCACATTTCAGGCCCAACATAGCAGAGACTTTCTACTCGTTATCGTTTTTCTACTACAGTCCGATTGCATGGCTGAGCACAGTTACAGTGGGCTTGTCAGTCAGTATGCTGACTGGTAAGTTTAATTAAAAAGTAAATTGTGGAAAGTTAGATACCTCTCCTCAGCTACATTTATATTCATCAATTTTGACAAGGTGGTTAAAAATAATAGAGATATGGAAACTGCAGATGCTGGAGAATCTGAGATAACTAAGTGTGGAGCTGGATGAACACAGCAGGCCAAGCAGCGTCTTAGGAGCACAAAACTGACGTTTCAGACCTAGACCCTTCATCAGAGATTTCCCTTCAGAGATGAAGGGTCCAGGCCCAAAACGTCAGCTTTTGTGCTCCTGAGATCCTGCTTGGCCTGCTGTGTTCATCCAGCTCCACACTTTATTATCTTGGATTCTCCAGCATATGCAGTTCCCATTATCTCTTTTCAGATCATCTGCTTTTTTTGTTTCTTTGTGGGATGAAGGCATTTATTTCTCACCTCTAATGAGATGTTTAAGGATCATTTTGAATCAATGCAGTCTGTGCACTGCAAGTATACCTCAGTAGCACTGGATGGTGAGTTTCAGGATTTTGACGAAAAACTAATGACATGTTTCATTAAAATGGGAATTTGAAGAAAGCTTGTATATGCTGGTGTACCTACACACATAAAAACCAAAAGAACTGCGGATGCTGAAAATCAGGAACAAAAACAAAGTTGCTGGAAAAGCTCAGCAGGTCTGGCAACATCTGTGGAGGAGAAAGCAGAGTTAACGTTTCTGGTCTGGTGACCCAGTTCTGAGGAAGGGTCACAGGACCTGAAGCGTCAACTCTGTTTTCTCCTCCACAAATGCTGCCAGACCTGCTGAGCTTTTCCAGCAACTTTGTTTTTTTGTACCTACTCACATGCAGTTCTTGCCAGTCAAGGTGACAAACCTGATATCTGTAGATTTAGATGAGGAAAAATGGAAGGAGGCTCAAATGGAACATAAATTCTGGAGTGGAGTGGTTGGGCAAAAAATTTCTCTGCTCATATCCTGTGTAATTCTACACGTAATACAAGGGGATGGAAGTCATAAGAACTGCTCCTTCATCGGGTGAAGTGGAGGGAAGCACACAGGTACAGAATTTATAGGCAAAGAGATCATTGCAAGATAATTCCAGATATTTAAGAGTTAGCGAGTTTTGGGAAGATTTGTAGCTCAGGTTGAGTTTCTGGATGTGAGTTTGCTCGCTGAGCTGGAAGGTTAGTTTTGAGACGTTTCGTCACCATTCTAGGTAACATCATCAGTGAGCTTCCGGTGAAGCGCTGGTGTTATTTACTTTCAATGACAAAACCTACAGACAAACCAACGGTACACCCATGGGATCTCCGATATCAAGGTTCTTAGCAGAGGCAGTAACGCAGAGACTCGAACAAACAGCTCTGTCAATCATCCAACCCAAACTTTGGGTCCGCTATGTGGATGACACCTTTGTCATCACTAAACAAAACAAATTAGACGAAACCTTCAAGACCATCAATAATACCCTTTACTGGCATAACATTCACAAAAGAGGAAGAAAACTGCCATTCCTAGATGTCACAGTAGAGTGAACAGCCAATGGGGAACTTCAAACCAGCGTCTACAGGAAAACAACACAGACGGACCAAATACTGAACTACAGGAGCAACCATCCCAACACCCACAAACGAAGCTGCATTAGAACATTATTCCAACGAGCCACCACACACTGCAGCACAGAGGAACTACGAAGAGCAGAAGAAAATCACCTATACAGCGTATTCAAAAAGAATGGGTACCCAATGAACACAGTCCGCCGATTTCTCAGCAACAAACCCAAACAAACAGACAAAACGGGCTCAGAAACCATAACCACTCTCCCCTACATCAAAGACATTTCCGAAATGACTGTCAGACTACTCAGGCCTCTTGGCATCAGGGTAGCCCACAAACCCACCAACACACTAAAACAGCAGCTAATGAACTTAAAAGACCCTATACAGACGACAAGCAAAACGAATGTCATCTACAAAATACCTCGCAAGAACTGTGACAAACACTACATTGGACAAACAGGCAGAAAGCTAGCCACCAGGATACATGAACATCAACTAGCCACAAAACGACATGGCCCACTAGCACTAGTATCCTTACATACAGATGAGGAAGGACACCACTTTGATTGGGACAACACATCCATCCTAGGACAAGCCAAACTGAGACATGCACGAGAATTCCTAGAAGCATGGCATTCCAACCGGAACTCCATCAACAAACACATTGGCTCCAAATCAATCTACCATCCCCTGAGAAAAAGTACAGGAAATGACATCACCAATCCAAGGAAACCTAAACAGATAAATAGAAAGCGGGACATAACACCAGCGCTTCACCGGAGGCTCACTGATGATGTGACCTAGAATGGTGACAAATTGTCTGGGAACGAACCTTCCAGCTCAGTGAACCAGCTTACATCCGGAACAAAATAAAGACCTACTCTTTTGTGGACCGAGAAGAGGAGAGCACGACTGTGTGGAGGTGGAAGGAAGACGTCGGGTTGGCTGTGCACCCTTGCAACCGGTGGATCTTAATGCTGGCTTCGGCCTAACGCTGGTTCAGGGGAGCAGCCATCCTGCAACGGTGGCTGCGGCGAGTCCTCGTGCCCCGGGTCAGGGCGTCCGGAACACCACCCGTGTTTCTGTGAAGGTGGATGAAGGTGCACCTGTGGACTGCACCTTCTTCGTGAAGAGGGTCCTGTTGGACTGTTGCGGGTTTGCTGCTGCGGACATTTACTGCCTGCAGGATTTCCCCGGAGGAGGTTTTTACGATGTTACCTTCAGGAGTGCCAAGCTTTGCGAGCGCTTCCTGGAGGTTTTCAAGGAGAAAGGAGGGGAGGGCCCCCTCTCTGTATTGACCGCTGTTCGTGATGCCAGCGCAGAGGAGCCGTATAGTGACTGTACACATGTACAACCCGCATGTGCCAGCAGTTGATGTCCTGACCTTCCTCGGAAGGTATGTGAAGGTGGAAGGGGACCTAACCGACATCATGGACCCCTTTGGCATCTGGACCAGTAAGAGGCAGGTCAAAGTGATGCTGAGGATGGGCGCGGATGGGAACATCATACACCCACCGACCAGCTTCGCAAACGGCGGGAGCTAGGGCTACCTGACCTACGGAGGGCAACCTAAAGTCTGCAATGCCTGTGGTAGGTCAGGTCACGTGGCGGCCGACTGCAAAGCCACCATTTGCAGGAACTGCAGGGAGGAGGGACACCTTGCAAAGGATTGCCCACGAGAGAGAAGCTGCAACCTTTGCGGGGAAGCGGGCCACATCTACAGGGCATGCCCGCGGCGGGGGACCACCTACGCCCAAGTCGCCGGCAGGGGCAATGCAGGGCAAGCCCCCCCCGGAGGAGAGGCAGGCACCAGGCCCCTGCAAGGACCCCCCTAGTGTGCAGGAGGGCCAGGTTGTGCAGGAGGGCCCAGCACCCCAGGATGGACCCGAGGCCAGCAAAGCGCCCCTGCAGGCTCCGCTCTCCCCCGACAACCCGGAGTCAATGGAGGAGGCGACAGGTGACCCAGGGGAGTGGACGACGGTCCAGAAGGCGAGGGAGGAAGGTGCGCTGCAGGGCCTCAGCTCCACGATCATCAGGTGGGAAGAGGCAGCTACGGGGGGCTATAAGAGGTCCTCTGATGAGGGGGATTCGGATGGGGCCCGCCCGAAGCACAAGATGAAGACTTCCACTGAGAAGGAAAGCAGCACCCCGCTTCCAGGGGACGGGAGGTGTCCTGAGGTTCCCTCCGACACCCGGCCACGTGCCGCTGGGGCCCTGGAGGGCCTCCTGGAATCTGCAGGCGGGAAGCAGGAAACAACGTGCCCCCAACCTGACCCAGAGCTGGACTCTCCTGCCACCGTACCCCCGACGGGGGGATGCCACCTGGAAGGCAGCACGAACGGTTTCCTGAGCCCGGAGAGCGTCCAGCAGTTCACCCAGGCAATGGGCATGAAGGGACAGATGGAGCGGCTGGACTTTGGACTTGGGGAGGGTACTGCGGTCACTGCCCACAAATGGGGGTCCGAGTTGCGAGCATTAATGTGTGCAGTGTCAGGTCCACCGCAAGATGTGAGTCCACGTTGGCCTACCTGACCACCGTCAAGGCGGACCTCCTGTTTCTGCAGGAGTGCGGGATACCGCACCTCAGCAGGTACGGGAAATGGTCGGGCACTTGGACCTGTGGGCCTTCGATCTGGTCGGGGGGTAACGACTGTCGCTCCTCGGGCCTGGCTATTCTGCTGCGGGGGCGCAACTTCACCATCTCTCAAGTTCAGGTGGTGGTGGGGGGGGGCGCCTCCTAGTGGCTGACGTCACCTACAGGAACGCTCCCGAGGCTGATCAATGTGTACACCCCAGCGGTACGGAGTGAGCGGTTGGCCATCCTGCAGCGGCTTCCACCCCTGCTGGCTACGTCCAGGCCGGTCATCCTAGGCGGAGACTTCAACTGCATCATCGATGCACATGGAAGATCCGGTGTGGGGACAGCGGGTGGGGGGTGTCAGGGGGAGTCAACTGGACGTCACATCCAGATTCCTGATGGGCACGGTGAAGGATGCCAAGCTGCTCGACATCTTCAGCACCCCTGCAGACGGAGCGCAGCGGAGATACACCTGGTCGCAGCCAGGCCGGTCTAGCCACTCAAGGATAGACTTCCTGTTTGTGTCACGGGCATTCTCGGTCAGGTCCACTGGCGTCGAGCTGGTGTTCTTCTCTGACCACTGCCTCCTTCTGGCCGACTGTCACTTACAGGACGACCAGCCGGCCAGCAAGGGGACGTGGAAGCTCAACACGACTCTGTTGACCCCAGAGAATGTCGAAGAGCTTAAGAGGGAATATGCCAGTTGGAGAACCGTGAAACCCCTCTTTGAGTCTCCGGGCGACTGGTGGGAGACAGTGAAGGAGAACATCAAGAGGTTCTTTGTCCTCCAAGGGTGTTCGGAAGGCGAGAGAGAGGCGGGGAAAGCTGTCACGACTCCAGAAAAGGATGCAGAACCTCCTCCTTCTGCGGTTGATGGGGGTCGATGTCACTGAGTACCTCCGCGAGGTGAGGGGCCAGCAAGCCTCGTTCTTCACCACGGAGGCCTCCAGGATAATCTTCCGGTCCAGGGTCCGCTCCATGGAGCAGGACGAGACGTGCTCGCGTTTCTTCTTTCAGAAGGTGCACAAAGAGAGCTCTGTGCTTAGCCGGCTGAAGGAGGACGATGGTTCAGTGATGTTGTCTCAGCCCGACATTTTGACGATCAGCAGATCCTTCTATGCTGGACTGTACGACGCAAAGCCCATGAACAGCACGGCCTCCGAGTTGTTCCTGTCGTCTATCACAGAGATCTTAGACGACGGCACGAGGGAGTGGCTGGACCGGCCGATATCCCTGGATGAGCTGACCAGAGCCCTCAAGTCCTTGGAGAGGAATAAGACTCCCAGGACCGACGGCTTACCAGTCGAGCTGTATACCGCTCTGTGGAACCTGGTCTGCCAAGACCTGCTGGAAGTGTCCGATAGTGCGCTTCGGGCAGGGGAAATGTGCAAGTCCATGAGGAAGGGCATCATCACCCTCATTTACAAGAGGAAGGGGGAGAGGGAAGAAATTAAGAATTGGCGTCCCATTTCACTTTTGAACGTGGACTACAAAATCCTGGCCAAGGTCATAGCCAGCCGGGTCAGGTCTGTCCTGGAGTCAGTGATTCACCCTGACCAAACCTGTGCTGTGCCGGGCAGGAAGATCGCTGAGAGCCTCGCGTTCATCAGGGATATGATCGCCTGCGTACAGGACAGGCAGGTGGACACCTGCCTCGTCAGCCTGGACCAGGAGAAGGCCTTCGACAGGGTCTCTCATGCTTACATGAGGGACGTCCTTTCCAAATTGGGGTTCGGGGAGGTCATCCGCAATTGGATCCGGCTGCTCTACGCCAACATCGTTAGAGTGGTCTCGATCAACGGGTGGGAATCGGACAGTTTTCCCGTCAGTTCTGGAGTCAGGCAGGGCTGCCCACTCTCTCCTACCTTGTTCGTGTGCTGTGTGGAGCCCTTTGCTGCATCCATCAGGAAGGACGTGAGCCTGAAGGACGTGACGATCCCAGGCAGCAGAGGCCTTCAGGTCAAGACCTCCCTGTACATGGACGATGTCGCTGTCTTCTGCACCAATCGTCGGTCGGTGAGTAGGCTGTTGGACATCTGCGGCCAGTTTGAACCGTCCTCGGGTGCCAAAGTCAATAGGGGTAAGAGTGAGGTCATGTTCTTCAGGAACTGGGACGACCGCTCCTTCATCCCCTTCACCGTCAGGACAGACTACCTGAAGGTGCTGGGGCGTGCACTAAGACTTGGGAGGAGTGTATCACCAAACTGAAGCAGAAGCTGGGCAGGTGGACGCTCTGGTCCCTCTCCATCGCGGGTAAGAACCTGGTTGTCAGGTGCGAGGGGCTTTCAGTACTGTTGTATGTGGCGCAGGCCTGGCCTATTCCTTGGACCTGCACCGCTGCGGTCACCCAGGCCATCTTCCACTTCATTTGGGGGTCGAGGATGGGCCGTGTCCACAGGGACACTATGTACAAAGACCTGGGAAATGGGGGAAAGGGCGTACCGAACGCCACCCTCGCCCTGACGGCTACCTTTGTGTGCGGCTGCATCAAGCTGTGCGTAGATCCTCAGTACGCAAACACCAAGTGTCACTACTTACTGAGGTTCTACCTGTCCCCAGTGTTGCGAAGGATGGGCCTGGCCTCGTTGCCGCGGAACGCTCCGAGTAGTTGGACCGTTCCGTACCACCTGTCCTTCGTGGAGAAATTTTTGAAGGGAAACACCTTTGACCACAAAGCCGTCAGGCAGCGGT
This sequence comes from Stegostoma tigrinum, assembly GCF_030684315.1. Lineage (NCBI taxonomy): Eukaryota > Metazoa > Chordata > Chondrichthyes > Orectolobiformes > Stegostomatidae > Stegostoma > Stegostoma tigrinum. The sequence continues at coordinate 7,643,178 of NC_081375.1, forward strand.
CAGCACGTAGTATCCTCAGGACCCTTCGGGAAAAGGAGAGGGTGGATCCCGTCGTGTGGTTCCCCACGCAGACTGCCAATGTCATTTGGCAGAATGCCTCATCGCCAGAACTTTCAAACAAGCACAGGGACATTGCTTGGCTGGCGGTGAGAGGGGCTCTGCCAGTGAGATCCTTTATGCATGCCCGGAATCTCTGCGCCACTGCACGCTGCCCTCGAGGTGGCTGCGGGGGGGGGACGAGACTGTCGATCACCTCCTTCTGGAGTGTGCCTATGCGCAGGAGGTCTGGAGGGGGATGCAGTGGTATTTGTCGAGGTTCGTCCCGAGCAGCTCCGTGACACGGGACTCCGTGCTCTACGGGCTGTTTCCCGGGACACACACCGAGACCAACATCAACTGCGCCTGGAGGACCATCAATGTGGTGAAAGACGCTCTTTGTCTGCCCGCAACTTGCTGGTCTGCCAGCTGAAAGAACTGACCCCGACCGAGTGTTGCAGAATAGCGCACTCCAAGGTCCAGGACAATGTGCTGAGGGACGCGCTAAAGCTTGGGGCAGACGCTGCCAAGGCGCGGTGGGGAAAGACCACCGTATGAAACCCCTCATCCAGAATGGAAAAAAGGGCCCTATCTGGTAACTGGGCCCAGCTGGCGCCTTTCCCACCTGGTCAGGGGGCCTACTGGGACTGTGCGGGGTGACGACTGCCGGGGTATTTTCTTTGGTTTGTTTTTTTTCTTCTTTGTTTTGTTTTTTATTTCCTTTAGTTGGTGTACGTACCCCCTGGGTAACCCGGAGCGGCTTGCATGACTGGGTAGGTGTATAAATATGTTTTGTTTTGTACATTTTATGAATAAAGTATATCTTTTCAGATAAAAAAAAGGTGACAAATGTCTGAAAACAAACCTTCCAGCTCAGCGAGCAAACTCACATCCATATTTAAGAGAGTCAAAAGATAGTACAAATGGTGTGAGTGGAATGTCAACAGGCTGAATGACAAGTCCTTACCAGTGATCATAAGTGTCAGACAGTGTGAGGTAAAGTGTTAACAGCTAAATAGTAAGTGAAGGGATGGCCTATGATCTAATTAATTGGGGCAGAGGGATAATTACAAAAAATAAAAAATAAGATGGTGCTCAGACAAACCAAATGGCTGGAATAACAAAATAGGTTTACGAGTTGCATGATGAGGGTCAAAGCAAAGTTATAAGTAATCCAAAACTGTACAAACTAATAAAGGTAGAGAGACCATAACAAGTTAATGAGGTGCTGTTGTCAAAACTGAACAGCAAGGAAGATGTTGCAGATACAGGACAGTGTGGTGGGGGTTACACATTGGGTGACTCTGCGTTGTTGTGTATCCCAGAAGCCACCTTGGAGGATGTCTACCTGAAGATCAGAGGGAACATTCCTGCCTAGCGATAGTTTCACGGTGTCCTTTCATCTGTTGTCTCCCACTACACAACTATTGCCTGGCAGGAGGCACCATACTATTTGGTGTTTGTAAAATCTTCCTTACTATTATGTTTTAACACCTTCACCCGGATAACTGGTTTCTACTTTAATTAGTTTGTAGTTTTGGATTGCTTGTTACTTTGATTAGACCCTCATCTAATACCTATTGTGTTATTCCAGCTATTTGGCTTGTCTCCAGCACCACTTTATTTTTAATTTTTTGCAATTATCTCTTTACCTCACTTAATCAGATCATGGGTCATCCCTTCACTTGCTATTCAGCTGTTGACACATTACTCACACCATCTGATGCTTTTGCTCACCTGCAAAGACTTGATATCCAGCCTATCGACCTTCCACTCACACCATTTGTACTATCTTTTGACACCCTTCATTATCTGGAAATATCCTAATTATCTGCAATGATCTCTCCTCCGATAAATTCTTTGTCTCTGTGTTTCACTTCACTTCACCTGATGCAGGAGCAGCATTCCAAAAGCTTGTGATTTCAAATAAACCTCTTGGACTATAACCTGGTAACATGTGACTTCTGACATTGTCCACCCCAGTCCAACAGCGGCACCTCCACATCACTGCAAATGGAATTGGTGGTAAATCAATCGTCAATTTAAAATCAGAAATTGGATTTTTGTTAGTCAATGTTATTGAGGTATATAAAGCAAAGTAAGGTACATGGAGTTGAGGTGAAGATTAACCATGATGTCAATGATTGGCAGAACAGCCTTAAGAAGTTGTATTACCTCTTCCTATACCTTTATTCCCATGTCCTTTGGCAACAAGATACATTGCAGCAACCCTTTTCTCAGCAGCACCTCAACTTTTCACCCTTTGCTTTCTGAAAGGATAGGGTGACATGTGCATGGAAATAGTATCACCTTCAAATTTACCTGTCAATCACTTACATTATGGGTTGAAAATATTTTGCAATTCCTTCATTGACAAGGGCAAAAAAATTTATAATTATCTACCTAACACTTTGGGAGATACCTTCTCCACAAAGAGAGCAGAGGAGGTTCAAGAAAGTGTCTCATCACCATCTCCTGGAGGGCAACAAAGGATGGGCTGGCCATGCTAGTGACATCCAGAATTCAATGACATATTAAGTCATATTGTCATAAATTGCTTTAGAATGTCTGAAGATATATAGAATGGATACAACATAGAAGGAGCCATCCAACCTCAAATGTGTGCTGAATTTTTGATATAGCTGCCAAAATGGCAGGATGATTGTTTTCCAATTCAAAATTTACGCAATTTCCCAATGAATGTCACAATTGGATCTGTATTCACCACTGTTGCATTCTAAGTGTTAACAATACACTGCCATTTTATCTCTAAAAATATGTGCTCTGAGAAGAACAGCCATACCTTCCTCAATCTGTATAGGATCCCTACAGTGTGAAAGCAAGCGATTTTGGTCTAGCAAGTCCACACCGACCCTCCAAAGAGCATCCCACCCAGACCAAACCACCATACCCTATCCCTTTCACTATGGCTAACCCACTGAGCCTGCAGAGCCCTAGACAATTTATTATGGCCAACCCACCTAAACCTGCACATCTTTGGACTGTGGGAGGAAACCCACGCAGACACAGGGAAAACGTGCAAACTCCACAAAGAAAGTTTCCCGCAGGTGGAATCAAGCCCAAGTCCTTGGTGTTATGCAACAACAGTGCTAACCATCGAGCGACCATACTGCCCATGTGTAGACAATTAAGCTCCTAGTTACTATTGTCATTCTAATAATTCCCCTCAGCACCATCTCTTATGTCTTCATGATCTTCCTGAAGTGTACTTCCTAGAATTGAACATAGGTTGTGCTGGCAAGAATTTATTTGCTTATGGATCTAACTGTCGTGTTATGCCGGAGCTTTAGATCTCAATCTTGTATTCAATGGCAATATTACAATGAATCCCTTATGATACTGTGTGTTTTACTCTGCTGTCTGATACAGATGGAAGTGAGAATCTGGATCCTTGTCTAATTGCTCCCATAGTCCACACTATTTACAAATACATCTTCAAAACGAAACCTACCCCATCAATCACAGAAACAGTAAGATAGTTCATTGGATTTTAATGAATTATATTTACAGGTGGATCATGCTGTAGTTAATTAACATTCGTAATTTTCCTTCTTTCATGTAGAATGACAACTTGATGCAACATCCAGTGCCCAGGGAAGGTTCAAACGGCTGTGACAATTCAACAGTTTTAAATCCTATCAAATCAACCAAGCTGTAATAGTCATGCAGTCGTGCAGCACAGAAACAGACCCTTCATTCCAACCCATCTCTGCTGACCATAATCCCAAACTAAATTAGTCCCACCTGCCTGAGCTTAGCCCATATCCCTCCAAACATTTCTTGCACTTATCCAAATGCTGTTTACAGCTCTACAAATTGAGAATTTTTTAAAAAATAAGGGTCTAGAAAGTTGGTGATAATTAACTCTACATCTTTAGTTATGTAAATCTTGAGTTCTCTTCTCCCCTACGCTATAGCCAAAATACCTATTAGACTGCTACTACATTTTTTCTGTTGGAAGTGAAGAATTTTCACCACCAACCTCCATGAACTTTTCACAGGCCCTTGGAGAAATTCCAAAGGGAAACAAAAATAAAACTATTGTTTAGAATAATCTCAATACTGCTTTGTGCTATGGTAATTCAGCTGCTGGAGGAGTTTCAAAAAAGTGAAATTACTTCAGTCCTGCCAAGTCATCACCAACAACCTGTGAACAGCTCTGCTGTTTTTAACGGAGAATCATAGAATCCTGACAGTGTGGAAACAGCCCTTCAGCCAAACAAGCCCACACTGACCCTTGAAGCATCCTACCCAGACCCATCCTCCTATAACCCACCTAATCTACATATCCCTAAACCACACAGGCAATTTGCTATAGCCAATCTACCTAACCTGCACACCTGTGGGAGGAAACCAGTGCACCCGGAGGAAACCCACGCAGACACGGGGAGAATGTGCAAACACCACACAGACAGTCATCCGAGAGTGGAAGCAAACCCAGGTCCCTGGCGCTGTGAGGCAGCAGTTCTAACCACTGAGCCACCACAAATTGAGCTACTCTCTTGTGATATTTAACATTGTACTCTTCAAACTGATCCAAATACCTTGAACAATTTAAGACTTTTGCTTAGAAAAATGTTTATAAGTCCTTTTTTTTAAAATAAGAATACGTAAGGCTGTAAACAGTTGTGAATCAAAACTTGACACAGAAATGCATCATAAATGTAACAAGAGAATTTTAATTTAAGTAACTTTAACAAACATTTATAGTTTGACTATGAACTTTTAAAAATCAAAATCTACTATTGGTTAATTAGGAGAATGCGCTTAATTTTTCATTTCAATATGTTAAAATCATCATCATACGCTGTGGCAGATGTAGGAAAACCAATATATGTGGGAGTGGGAGGGAGCTCAGTTTTGTAACTAGGTCAACTTAATAGGGAGGGAAATAAGGTTGTAGCCAATCCTGTAGGTCAATAACAGTTTACAAAAGCTTTTGAGAGCAAAGTGTGGTGGCCTTTGCATTGGAAATACTAAGTACACTCAAGGCTATAGATAATGCTGGCAAGTGGGATCAATGTAGATTTAGTCTAACAGCTGGAGATGTAAAGTAATGGTAGAGGGCTGCCTTTTGAACTGGAGACCTGTAACCAACAGTGTTCCACAGGAATCGTTTCTGGGCCCTCTCTTGTTGGTCATTTATATACATGATTTGGATGAAAATATAAAAGAAATGGTTAGTAATTTTGCAGACAACACCAGAACTCATGGCATAGGAGACAGTGAAGGAAGTTTTTTTTTAAGATTACAGAAGGATCTTGATCAAAATGACAGATATTACATTTTGACACAACAAACAACAGGAAGGCTTATACAAATAATGGTAAGGCTTTGGGAGGGTTGTAGAATAGAGGGAGCTACAGGTGCAGGTACGTAATTCTTTGGAGTTTGCATCACATATAGACAGGTGGACAAAAAGGCATATGGCACGCGTGTCTTCATTGCTCAGTCCTTTGAGTGTAGGAATTGGGAAGCCATGTTGAGGCTGTACAGGACGTTGGTGAGGCCTCTCCTGGAATACTGTGTCCACTTCTGGTTGTCCACTTATACGAAGGATATTATCAAGCTGGAGAGGGTTCAGAAGAAATTTACCAGGGTGTTGCTGAGTATGGAAGATTTGAGTTGTAAAGAAAGGCTGGATAGGCTGGGACTTGTTTCAATGGAGTGTAGGAGGTTGGAAGGCAACCTGATAGAAGTTTATAAGACAGCTCGGCAAGCAAGTCAATAACCTCATCCACAACCTGAGCTACAAGTCTTTGCTAAAACCTTAAGGAAGTTAATAAGATATTGAGAGCAATAGATTGAGTTAATGGTAGTTGTCTTTTCCCTAGAATGGGAAATTTCAGGACTAGGGGGCACATTTTAAGATAAGAGGGGAAAGATTTAAAAAAGACATTCAGGTCAAATTTTTTAGACAGAGCATGGTTCACGAGTGGAATGAACTCCTTGAGGAAGTGGTTGATGCAGGTACAATTACAATGTTTAAAAATCATTTGGGTAAGTACATGAATAGGAAAAGTTTGGAGGGATATGGGCCAGGAGCAGGCAGGTGGAACTAGTTTAGTTTGAGATTATGTTCAGCATGGACTGGTTGGACCGAAGGTTCTGTTTCCATGTCGTATGACTCTCTGACTCTACTGATTCAATAGGTCAAAGGACTTCTTCTGTACTGTATGATTCTACGATTTACATCAGTTTTGGTTGGTGAAGGTCCCAACAGAGCACATGCCAAGCAAAGCTAATTCAAATGATCCCTGCCCCAGAGTGCAGAATCAATCAATAGATTCAAGAAAGACATAGATATGTTTCTGATGAAAAGTGAATAAAGGGCTTTGAGGGCAGGAGAGTGAAATTGAGAGCAGGATACGATCAGCCATGATCATATTAAATGGCGGAGTGGGCTCAAAGAGCTGAATTGCCTGCTACCTTTCCAAATTCCTAGGTTCCTACGTTGCTTGTTTTAAAAGACTTATTTTCAATGTCATCAGCAGGGAATCATGCCTTTGGAAATACCCACTAAAGGAGGTGGACAGAAAATGTGGTAGATTGACTACTTGTGAAGTATATGGAGCAGCACACCTTACAAGAGATCTGAACCAAATATAAAATCGAGAACCATGCTCTGGAGACTTCAGATGTCCCATTTATGCTCATGCATATGCATTTGATCTCCTCATCCATATCATTTGATACAAAGAAGTCAAGATCTGAATAAATTTCTTCAGGGAGGAAGCCCTCCACTTAGTACCAGTGTTATGAGATCTGATTTAGTAAAATCTTCTCAAGTGCTTGTGTGAATTGAGTCCTATGAATCTACTTGATAGTGAACTAATAGTTCCAGATCCTGTTCAAATTCTCCTCTGGACTGGGACTCTCATCACTTGATGCATCGCTATAAAGCCCAGGGATTTTCTGATCGAAGCAGTTGCAATTTTCACACTGAATCAGAACAGTGCTGGACTTGGTCAAATATTTACAACCAGCTTCAGCCAGATCGTTGAATAGATAATCTATCTTGACCTCCTACTGAGGTCACAAGGGCTACAAATGCTACTCTTCAGAAAATTTGACTCACTGTACATTATATGGATTAGTGCAGCTTCAACAACATTCAAGAAACTCAACAGCCTCCAGGAGACTGCGGTTCATTCGAATTGGACCCCTCTACTACCTTAAATGTTTAATTCTTCTACTGTTATCATACTCTGGCAGCAATGTGCACCATATGGAAATTGCTCTGTAAGAATTTGCTAAAACTTCTTGGAACTCTACTGCTGTTCTTTCACTAGAAATTATCATCCTAACAGCATTGTTGGTGTAACTATAAGTGTCTTACCCCCAGTAACCTGGCAAATATCTGTATCTCACTCAACATAATATCATAAGCCAGAGTTTCTACTCATCGTTACATTGTTAACCACAGCATGAACTTTTACAGCCCTTGAACAACTTCAGTACTGGTGGGAAAGTTGGGAAAATCCTGAAAAGATCAGTAGTGAGGAGATTCCTTGGTGTCAAGAGCAAAAGCTCATTTTATAACAAAGTCTTGAATATCAAACAAGATTCCAGCTAGTGAGCTGTGAGAGGCCTATTTGCATGCATTAGCATGTAGTAACACATTATTATTAATTAATCTTACCTCATTGATACACAGTTTCCCATTCTCCCACCCACTGGATAGAAAACGGTGACAATTCACAATGTGAAAGTGAGAGCAGTAAACTGACAACTCTCAGCTCAATGTTTGTTCCTCTGACTCTCCATCTTGGACAGCAGTCACCATTGTCTCAGAGCAATGTCTCAGCAACTCTATGGGCAGCCATACCACCCACCCACAGAATGGTATTCCAACTTAATCACGTCGTGAGTAATTGACGGGACCTGTGCTGGGCAGCTCCAGGTTGCGAGAACTGGGCTAGAAGCACCTGGCTGGGCTAAGCAATAGTGGTCCGCCAGGAATCCTGGATGGGCCTGGCAACACTAAGGACTGCTACCTGCAGCAAGTGACAATACAACAAACTGGGTGCCACAGGGACAAGGTGCACAGGTAACGATGTGATTTTTGGAAGCTAACATGTGAAACCTCATCAGCATGCTTGGAGAAAGCCTCCATGAAAAAACTTACCAAACTTGACACTTAGCAGCTTTCTGGTGAAATTCAACCTAACGTTTAAAAATATTGAAATATGATGTAGTCTATGATGCTGACACAGCCAAAGCAGAAGCAGACAACTTCTCAAGGGACATTTAGCAGTTGGCAATAAATGTTGGCCTCATTTGTAAGCTAACAAAACGTTATTTTAAAAATTCAGTTCTTCTTTACAATACTGCCAAGGCTAAATATTTTAGAAATTAAAAGTGAACATTATTCTTACGAGGCAGTGCAGAGATGCATTACTATTCCATATATTCTGGCAGTACTAGATAAAGACATGCCATTTTGTAAATTGGTGAAAATGACAGGCAACAACACATATTGAACCTGCTGTGGGATGATATTTTGCAAGTTTTTTGGGGAAAGGAGGTATTAAAGGCCTTTATTCTCTAGATTCAGTTGCATAGAAGGTTACAAAAATGTTAAAGGTGAGGGGGAGAGGGCTCAGCAGAGGTTCTTAAAGTTTCTAGGCAAGGATGAAGGATGAAATTGTGGAGTTCTTGGAAGTACATGGTAAAATGGGGCTGAATCAGCATGGCTTAGTCAAAGTGAGGTCATTCCTGACAAATCTGTTAGAATTCTCTGGGGAGGTAACAAGTTAGATAAAGGAGAGCCAGTGGACATGATCTATATGGATTTCCAGAAGGCCTCTGACAAGGTGCTGCACTGGAGGCAGCTAAATGAGGCCAAGATGTTAGGGGCAAGGTACTGGGATGGATAGAGGATTGGCTGACTGTCAGAAAGCAGACAGAGGGGATAAAGGGGCCTTTATTCAGGATGGCAGGTGGTGATGAGGGTGGTTGCTCAAGGGTCCGTGTTGGGACCGCAACAATCATTGTAATACAATAATGATTTGGATGAAGGAACTGAGGGCATTGTTACAGTTTGTATATGATACAAAGATTGGTGGAGGGGCAGGTAGTGTTGAGGAAGTGGGAAGTCTGCAAAAGGACTTGGGCAAGCTAGGAGCGTGGGAAAAAAAGTGGTGTTTAGAATACATTGTGGGCAAGTGCGAGATGATGTACTTTAGTAGGAAGAATCGAGGCATAGACTATTTTCCAAATGGGGAAAGATTTCAGAAATCTTAAGCACAAAGAGACTTGTGAGTCCTAGTTCAGGATTCTGTTATGGTTAAGATGCAGGTTCAGCTGGCAGTTAGGAAGGCAAATGCAATGTTAACTTTCATTTCAAGAAGTCTAGAATACAAAGCAAAAAAACATACTGAGGCTGTATAAGCTCTGATCAGATCGCATTTGGAATATTGTGAACAGTTGCTAAAGATAAGGCTGAAGCTTATTGCAGCAATCTTCAGCCAGATGATCCATCTTAGACTCTTCCAGTGGTCCTCAACACTACAGATACCAGTCTTCAACCAATTCAATTCACTTCATGTGATATCAATTAACGGTTGAAGGCAATGGATAATACAAAAGCTATGATCTTTGACAACATTCCAGCAAAAGTACTGAAGACTTGTGCTACAGAACTTGTTGTTCCCCTAGCTAAACTGTTTCAGTATAGTTAGAATACTAGCAACTACCCAACAATATGCAAAATTGCCCAGCTATGCCCTGTGTATAAAAAGTAGGACAATCCAACCCAACCAATTACTGCCCCACCAGTCTACTCTTGATCATCAGTAAAGTGATGGAAGGTGTCATCAAAAGTGTTATCAAGTAGCAGCTGCTCAGCAATAACCTGCTCAATGACGCCTGGTTTGGGTTCCGCCAGGGCCACGCAGCTCCTGACCTCATTACAGCCTTGGTTCGAACATGGACAAAAAGAGCTGAATTCCTGAGGTGAGAGTGACACCCTTTGACGGCAAGGCCACTTCAACTGAATGTAGCATCAAGGAGACCTAGCAATACTGGAATCAATCGGGGGCAAACTCTCCACTGGTTGGAGTCATACCTGGCAGATAAGAAGATGATTGTGATTAAAAACTGAAAGAACTGCAGATGCCGTAATTCAAGAAAAAAAACAAATCCAGCAACTTTGAATTTGTTGTTAAGATGATTGTGGTTGTTGGAGGACAGTCATCTCAACTCCAGGGCATCTCTGCAGGAGTTCCTCAGAGTTAGTGTCTTGGCCCAACCATCTTCAATTGCTTCATCAACAACATTCCCTCCATCATAAGGTCAGAAGTGGGGATGTTCAACACCATTCATGAGCCTTCAGATACTCAAGCATTCCACATCCAAATACATCAAGATCTGGACAATATCCAGGCTTGGACTCACAAGTGGGAAGAATCTGGGTGTGTACTGAATGGATTTTAGAAGGATGATGGGGGGTTCTCTTTGAAACTTACAAGATACCAACATGCCTAGATACAATAGATGTGGTGAAAATGATTCCTCTAGTTAGAGAGACCAGGACCTGAGGCTATGACCTCAAAGTGGAGGGACAACCCTTTAGAACTGAGATGAGGAGGAATTTCTTTAGCAAGAGGGTGGTGAGTCTGAGGAATGCATTGTCGCAGAGGGCTGTGGAGGCCAAGTCACTGAGTGTATTTAAGAGAGAGATAAATAGGTTCTTGATTATTAACGGGATCAAAAGTTACAGGGAAAAGGCAGGAGAATGGGGTTTAGGAACATATCAGCCATGATTGAATGGCAGTGAAGACTCAATGGGCTGAATGGTCCAATTCTGCTCCTATGTCTTATGGTCACTCCTATGGACATTGCTAACTGCCTTGACTGATTAACAAACCTGAATCTAACTCAAATACATGAGTTCTTGCAGGGAATAAATCTTCTGCCTATTTCTTTCAAGTTGACAAGGTAAACCTTGAGTTGCATGTAGTATTATTAAGACAGCGCTAATATGTTTTATTCACTCAAGGAATATGTGCATCTCTGGCTACGTATTTATTACCCATCCCTAATTGCCAAAAGGGCAGCTAAGAGTCATCCACATTGCTGTAGGTCTGGAGTCAGATATAGGCCAGACCAGATAAGGATGACAGATTTCCTTCCCTAAGTGACATTAGTGAACCAGATTTTTTTTTAAACTATCGGCATTGGATTCATGATTGCATGAATCCTGACTTTTCAGCATCTTAGAAATCATTAGGGCTTCCAAGCTGGTTTTTTCAGAAGCAGCTGCCCAAACCATTAATTGCCACCCCAGCAGAAATTCAAAATAAATTGTTTAAAATGACAATGTCATAAAATATTTCTTAAAATTGATACGGAAATCTGAAAAATAAGGACCCAGAAGTAACACTGCAAAAAGTTCACTGACTTCACAGGTGAGGTCAAAATCAGCCTTAGACATTACTCAGTACACAATATCCTCATGACTTACCTATCATGAGCATCTATCAGTCAGAACTCTTACTGAACATTCAATACAGCAGCATACTTTAACATACTTAACTGTGTTTCAAACTTCATGTGCACATTTCCAATCCAGTATACACCACATGCTATTAAACCAAGGCAGCCAAGTGCTGATGGCGCAAGCATTTACCCAAGTAGACTGCAAACTTGGCATGGTGCAAATATTTTAGTACAGCCTGGAAGGAGCCCAACACAGTAATGTTCACTGCCACGTCCCCTTCTCGATGACTGGTGATGCTGCTCTCATCCTGCATTGATGTTGTGAGTGACCGATATGCAAAATAAGGATGCATTTACTGAAACAGATCTGGTTCACACTTTGTTTCTCATTGAGGTTCAGGTTTGGTAATTGTTCTCTTACTATACTCAATTAATATGGTGTCTACACAATAAGCGTCCCAAATGTGGCAGAAGGCAAATCAGTCAGCTGCAGGATCGGATTTGCAAACCTACAGCATATGAAGTGTTTTTTAAATATTATATCTTTAATTTAATCACATGTCCCAAGGTGCTTCAAAAAGTTAGTTTGTTTTATAACACAACCACACAAGGAAATGTAGGCTGTAGTCTTACAGGCTTCTGAGCAGGCTGAGAAATGATGAGATGTGTGGAAGAATCTCAATGTCAGGAGCAACTCGCACCATACTTTATGCTTTTTACAAGCAGAATGGCAAGATTCTCATAGCTGTCACCGACATCCATCTCACCTTGTTTGATATTCCCGTTGCAGTAGAAACAAAGACAAACGGGAGCAGGAGTAAGCCGTTCAGCCTTTTGAGCCTGCTCTACCATTAAACATGAAATGGCTCATCGTCCAACTCAGTCCCTTATTCTCCCTTTTCTCCATGCCTTTTGTTCCCATTAGCCCTGGCAACTGCATCTAACTCCTTTTTGAAGTTCAATGTTTTGACCTCAACCACTTTCTGTAGCAGAGAATTCTACAGTTCACCAGTCTTTGGTGCAGAAATTTAACATCATCTCAGTCCTAAATAGTTTATTCTGTTTCTTTAGACTGGCCTCTGATTCTGGACTTCACAGTCAACAGGGGCCCCCTTCCTGCATCTATCCTTTCCAATCATGCTAGAATTTTATCGATTTCCCACAAATTAATAAAAAAATTGAGATCCCATCTCATTCTTCTAAACTCCAGGGAATACTAGGGCTGGATAATAAATGCTGGCCAGCCAACAATGCCCGAAGTGTGAATAAAACAAAGGTTCTAACCATTTCAATCCCTCTTCATACATCAGGAATTGGCCTGGTAAAACTTTGTTGCACTTTTTCCATTGCTAAAAAATTCTTCGTCAGATAAGGAGACCAAAACAGCACATAATGCTGCAGGTGTGATTTTTCCAAATCCTGTACAATTATAGCAAGACATCCCCCTCCGTGTACTCAAATCCTCTCAATATGAAGGCCAACGTATCATTTGCCTTTTTACCACCTGCTGCACCTGCATGCTTATTTTAGCAACTATACAAGGACACTTTAGAGACATTTAACCGATTCTTGGATAGGCACATGAAGGACTGTAAAATGTACAGTGTGCAGGGTAGATCGATCTTAGTAGGATAATAGGTCGGCACAACATCATGAGCTGAAAGGCCTGTACTGATCTGTGTTCTATGTTCTACGTTCTATGACACCCAGGTCTCGTTGCACGTCCCCCTTTCCGAAACTGTGAAGGACTCCTGGGTCTTGTTGCTGCTCACCCTTTACCAATCTATTGAGCCATAGAGTCATACAGATAGGCAGCAAGGAAACAGACCCTTTAGTCCAACTTGTCTTTGCCAACCAGATATCCTATATAAATCTAGTCCCATTTTCCAGTATTTGCCCCATATCCCTCTAAACTCTTCCTATTCATATATCCATCTACTTGTCTTTTAAATGTTGCAATTGTGCCAGCCTCCACCACTTTCTCTCGTAGCATATTCCATGCACCTCCCTCTGCGTGAAAATGTTGCCCATTAGGTCCCTTTTACATCTTTCCCCTCTCACTTTAAACCTATGCCCTCTAGTTTTGGACACGCCGACCAGGGGAAAAGACCCTATCAATTTATCCTATCTATACCCCTCATGATTTCATGAAACTATAAGGTCACCCCTCATCCTTCAATGCCCGAGGGAAAGCAGCCCCAACCTGTTCAGCCTCTCACTAAGGCTGAAACCCTCCAGCCCTGGCTCACAACATCCTTCTTACAGAAAGGAGACCAGAATTGCACATAGTATTCCAAAAGTGGCCGAACCAATATCCTGTACAGCCCCAACATGGCATCCCAACTCCTACACCCAATGCACAGACCAATGAAGGCAAGCATACCAAATACCTTCTTCACTATCCTATCTACCTGTGGACTCCACTTTTAACGAACTGTGAACCTGCCCTCCAAGGCCTCTTCGTTCAGCAACACTCCTCAGGGCCTTACCATTAAGTATATTAGTCCTGCCTTGATTTGCACTCCCAAAATGCAGCACCTCACACTTACCCAAATTAAATTCCATCTGCCACTCGTCGGCCCATTGGCCCATCTGATCAAGGTCCCATTGTATTATTGTGCACTATACCTCCACTTTGCCATTCAGATAATTGACTTCCTGTTTCCTCTTTCCTGTTTTCACCACCAAAGTGGATAACCTCGTATTTATCCGCAGTATTCAGCCTGGAGCTCGGTGACCAGTGGTGTTCCGCATCGGACTGTCTGGGACCTCTGCTCTTTGTGATCTTTATAAATGACTTAGATGAGGAAGTGGAAGGGTGGGTTAGCAAGTTTGCCGATGACACGAAGGTTGGTGGAGCTGTGGACAGTGTGGAGGGCTGTTGTAGGTTGCGATGGGATATTGACAGGATGCAGAGCTGGGCAAAGAAGTGGCAGATGGAATTCAACCCAGAAAAGTGGGAAGTGATTCATTTTGGAAGGTCAAATTTGAATGCAGAATACAGGGTTAATGGCAGGATTCTCAGCAGTGTGGAGAAACAGAGAGATCTTGGGGCTCGTGTCCATAGATCTCTCAAAGTTGCCACCCAAGCTGATAGGATTGTAAAGAAGGTGTATGGTGTGTTGGCTTTCATTGGCAGGGAAATTGAGTTTAAGAGCAATGAGGTTATGCTGCAGCTCTATATAACTCTGGTTAGACTGCTCTTGGAATATTGTGTTCATTTCTGGTCACCTCATTACAGGAAAGATGTGGAAGCTTTAAACAGGATGCAGAGGAGATTTACCAGGATGCTGACTGGACTGGAGGGCGGGTCTTATGAGGAAAGCTTCAGAGAGCTAGGGCTTTTTTCATTGGAGCAAAGAAGGATGAGAGGTGACCTGATCAAGATGTACAAGATGATGAGAGGCATAGATAGAGATGATAGTCAGAGACTTTTTCCCAGGATGGGAATGACTATTATGAGGGGGCATCATTTTGAGGTGATTGGAGGAAGGTATAGGGGAGATGTCAGAGGTAGGTTCTTCACACAGAAAGTGGTAGGTGTGTGGAATATGCTGCCGGCAGTGGTAGTGGAGTCAGATACTTTAGAGATTTTTAAGCAGCTCTTGAATAGGCACATGGAGGATAGTAAAATGTAGGGTATGCAGGGTAGATTGATCTTAGTAGGATAACAGATCGGCACAACATCGTGGGCCAAAAGGCCTGTATGATGCTCTGTTCTATTATACTGCATCCAACATGCATTTGTCTCAACTTGCCAAAATCACACTGAAGCATCTCTGCATCCTCCTTTAAGTTTACCCATCCAGCTTTGTGAAAACTGCACATTTAGTTTCCTCAACCAAATCATTAATATGTATTGTGAATATCTGATGCCCAAGCACTGATTCCTGTGGTATCTCACTAGTGGCTGCCTGCCACTAGTTATTTATTTATTTATCCCTTCCCTTCATTTCTTGTGTGCCAACCAGTCATCTGCCCATGCCGGTACAACGCACCAGTCCCTTGTGTTTTACATTTACACACTAAACTCTTATGTGAGATTTGACCGAAAGCTTCTGAAAGTGTCAGGCAAACCACATCAACTTGTGGTCGTCATCAACTCAACAAGTTACACCCTTAGAAAAAGTTCTGGTATTCTCTGCCTGGAAGGACAGAGGAGGTAAAAACCTTTGGCTTATTTCAAAGTATATGCCCAGGAATGCACATTCAATGCTGTATTATAAATGGCTATGGGTCAAACGCTGCAAAGTGGGATGAGGCTGGGTGGGCATTCATTTGTCGATGCAAACATTAGTTGATTTCTTTATTGTCATGTGTATTTTGTTAGAAAATACAGTGAAAATTATTGCATTGGTTCCCCACTCTGAGCATCAACTTAAAACGCCAGAAAAATAAACCAAGACATCGAATACAAAAGCAGCAAAATGAAGAAAAAGAAAAAAAGTGTTGAAGTTTACAGACCTTCTTGTTGAGTGCCACGCCATGGGCTTGGTGGCCAGGCACGAACCGCTTTCGCCACATGGGAACGCTGTGCCACCGCCCCTTTTTGGCGCCAACTCCCTCCCACCGGCGTCTCTGCCGAAGTGAGTCCCCAGTGGGCCTCGCTAATGCAGGTGCCACTTGCAGCCACCAGGTACGGCACCCACCGGAACTTGACTCCGCCAATGAGGCCGTTTCAGGCTCACCTCGCCGAGTCTCACACCGGGCCCAAGCTCACCCCCGATGCCGCCCACCCGCCGCCGCTCGTGGATGCCATTGCCGTGACCGAGTTCTTTCCAAGAGATAAGTAGAATAAGTAAGATAGGTAAAAGAGAGTAAAAAAGACCAGAAAATGGAAAAAAAAGAAGAAAAGAAAAGTGGCCAGAGTGGACAAGCCCTGGGTTCAGAAGCATCCTGCTATCTTACCAACAAGTGACCTCTTTCTTTGCAATAAACCTTTTATGGGTTCTGCAATTCTTGAATGGTGGGTTCAAGGGTAGAATTTTTGAGAATGATAATGGCAAAATTTAAGGAGGGCAGGGATATCAATAGCAAGAATCCAATTAAAGATTCCCATTGCCTGCTTTGATAATAGAGAGCTTTTTTCTGGGTTCAGTGACAAGCACACTTGCTCTTCCAGGCCTGTCAAATGTTTAATAAAAAAAATCTTTGACCATTGTTTGACTGGCCTTAAGCAACTCCTGTAAGTTTGCATTATTGTGCCATTTCTGTAATTTGTGATAAACCATTGTGCCTGAATGTATGAAATGACCAGTTTGATCATGTGGTGCCTCATAAGATCATGGACTTTTGATCGGATTCTACCTCTGATCAGTGCTTCTCAGGTTTTACCTCAGGAGAAGAAGCAAATATGTCTGTGAAAAATAGTCTGCAAGTCTGGGATTATGTTGTGTTTGCCACTATGCTCGTTGCATCTGCCGCAATAGGGATTTACTTTGCCTTTAGGCCTGGGAGGATAAAGGGAAAAACTACAGAAGAATTCCTAATAGGGAGCAGGTGGGTACAAATCCAGATTGTGTCAAATTCCTGTTGTGTAATGGAAAACTATGACTTTGGTATAAAAAGTAATTTACATTCAAGTTTGTAATTGAACATTTTAATAACAGATCTATGCTAAGTCACCCTTGTCAGTGGACATGTATCACCATTATTCGGGTCATTCAAAAGAGAGAACTAGAAAGTTGGGTGGAGGCATAATTGGCAATTGCCATTCAATTGCCTTCTGTCAAGAGTGCTTTGTGTAGATATCGGAGGTGAACACTCTTAAATTTATTTCCAGAGGCAATTATTCAGTAAATCGGCATGTTTGTACATGCAGCCCTTAGCAGAGATAGCAAAGAAATGCCGGCATTCATGCAACAGCCAGAGAAACCACTGTCAAGAGGTGGGGTAACAGTAGAGTAAGTGATTTTAATGAAAAAATGTAACTACTTTTTCTTGCTTCAGACAAATTTCTGCATATCCAATTGCGCTTTCATTGGCTGCTAGCTTCTTATCTGCTATAACTGGTAAGTGAGTTTCATGACACTGTAGAACAAGGAAAATAATCAGTCTAAATCAAAAATTGATTTTTCTATGTTCTCCTGATGAGATGTTGTTTAATGTAACATTATAAACTGAAACCAGTTTATGCATATCCTTTTATCGTATAAAAACTGAATTGTCAGCCATTACCTATCAGAAGTTACTTAAGTTTAGAAATTGTATGCAGCACTATTCTTAGAAAATAAAGTTGACTTTGACTGCTTAATACTGTCAGTGAGTAAATAAATGCTTTAGTCAAAGTCTAGCAGATGGTTAAACAATTAACAGCTTATCGTCTCAAAAATGTTGTCAGAACAAAAATTACCAATTCCTTCCATTGTATTCAGTGGCTAGAAAATCTGTAATTACACATTGGAGAATACTACACGCTAATAGAAGAAACAAGAGCATTAAATCCTTCAAGGAAGTCGAGGAAAGTACAAAATAAAGGGTCAAGAGGTGAAATTTTGCCGAAATGATTATGGCCTTTGTATGTGGCATTCAGATTATAAAGCAGGATATCTGCACAAACCATCAGATTGAATCTGCTGACTCTGATCTGGCTTTTGCCTATATATTAACAGACACTAATCTTTAAACATTCTGTTTTTGAAATAGCCACCGTGTCCACACTGGCAACTAATATACAGAAAAGCGTCAAAAACTTATTTGCATAATACCGATCACAAAATTATTTGCTTCGTGCCATATTATTTTTGTCTGTTTTGTTCTCTTCATACCTTGCACTTTTCAGGGCTTGGAGAAGAACATTAACAGGATGATCATGATGAGTCAGGGGACTCCTTAATGCTTTACCACTTAAGTTTGGACTAAATATAAGATCCCAAAGTCAGAACATTTTGAAGGGGATTGGCCAAATTGGTGAAAAGGACAATCACTAACTAAACTGGCAAGCTAACAAATGTTATTAGACAGCAAAACCTTGATACCTAACATGCAATCCCTAACATATAGTATAATACAGATGTTTAACACATTGTTTCAAAAGAGAGTCATATTGGACCTGAACCATTAATTATTTCACTTTCCAAAGATGCTGACAGACCTACTGAGTTTCTCCAGCACTTTTTGTTTCTGCTCAACACACATTGATCTATCTACAGATATCTACAGTCTTCTGTTCTTGATTCTTCAAGGCTGGTCCTTTAGAATCTTGACTTAACTAACTTAGTTAATGTACATATGCAATCTCCTCTGTAGCTTTAAGATTTCAACTTCAAAACCCTGTTCATTTTAGTTGCTAAAGTTCATAGCCCGCTGTAATGTTCATCCAGCTCCACACTGTTATCTCTGTGCACCTCCCACTGAGCTGTTACCTCTGTAGCTCCTCATTTCTCTCATAATAGCTGCATAAGCATTTTCTAGCTCTAACTCGTCAAGCTCAAAAGTTCCCTTTCAACCTCTAACATTTCTACCTTTATCACTTAACTACTCTCCTAATACCATCGCCAACTCTCTTTTATTGCTCTTAAACCAATTTTTCCTTTCCTACCCCTATCAGGTTCTTTTGCAGCAAAGCATTTTAACAAGTGCCTTCCTATATGTTTTAGCTTTGCTGGCTAAAGCAAGAGTTCAGTACTGTACCTTTTTCTTATACTGTTCCAAGGCTATATTTACTACCACCTCTACGCCCTTGAGCCCATGGAACTAACAGCTTCTGATTGATATTTACAATTTTTTCTAACTGGATACATGTTACTAGCCTTTTTCACAATTTTGAAACTTGACACTGCTTTGAGTCAATTAGCCAGAGTTTTTTTTGTCTAACTGTAGCTTGTAACTAACAAATGATGCCCAAGAATATTAAGTGCCCTGATTATTTCCTGATCATAATTTCAATATTCCTCTGAAAGCCACATTACTAAATCTGGCCTTAAAGAGACAGGTAATTTCATTCTTTTCTTACAATAAATTTACATCCAGTACAATTTGCCTATTTTAACCTCCATTAACTTGATACAAATACGAATGCGAGGTGAATTCTAATAACTCCACGCATCAGGGCTGAGAGAAACAATTCCATTCTCATCAAACACATATCACAAAGTTAGATAATTAAGACTGGCTTTATTTCTACAAAGCTTCGAGTCTTGAAGTCTTCACATTAACTGGAAGAGACCAACAAGCAGTATTTATACTTCTGCAGTTTTAACCTGATTTACGTGACATCAACTTGTAATTCCCTTATGTTCCCTTGTTTCCACAATTCATGGCTATTACTATATTTTCAATTTGATACTCAAAAGGCTAACTTTTTAATCAAAATACTTCTTAGTGTGGTCTTTAGACTGCCCAATATTTCTTGCAAAAAATTAATTAACTGACTGAACATTTGTTCCAATAATTTAGAGTACCTAATTGATAAGTATGTTGCACCAGTCAATATTAAATGATCGAGAACCCTCATTAACCTATTATTCATAACTTGATACGGTGGCATTCCTATAGTTCTGAGGTATGGATTTGTTCGCCATAAAACTGAGGTAGCTAGCTACCCTACTGCATGGAGTTCGCTACACATGACTTTCAACAGTCTTTAAAGTTCTAAGAATTTTGAATGTAATACTAGAAGACTGTGGATGATGAGATAAATGCCACCTATCTCGAATTTCTCATCAACTCTTGTAACTTAGAAAAGATTTGCTCTGTAAAGTGAAATCCATGGTCACTGTCAAACCTGTAGGGGATGTCCTACCGACAAAATATATCATTTAGCAATACGTTTGCAGCAGTTTTCAATGGACAACAAAATGCTTCTACTCTCTTAATAAACAGGTCAATGACCACATATGCAAATGTAAAACTTCCTTGCCATGTTGGAAGTGGGCCAGTTAGGTCAATTTGGAGCTCAGTCTAAGAACCCTGTGGGGTGAGAAAACCCAAAGAACTGTGTAAGCTGTAAATCAGGAACAAAAACAAAGTTGCTGGAAAAGCTCAGAGGTAACAAGGTGTAGAGCTGGACGAACACAGCAGGCCAAGCAGCATCAGAGGATCCTATGATGCTGCTTGGCCTCCTGTGTTCATCCAGCTCTACACCTTGTTATCTCGGATTCTCCAGCATCAGTAGTTCCTATTGTCACTTGCTGGAAAAGCTCAGCAGATTTGACAGCTTCCATGAAGAAAATATCAGAGTTAATGTTTTGGGGCCGGTGACCCTTCCTGTTCTGAGCTTTTCTAGCAGCTTCTGTTTTTGCTCCTAAGAACCCTGTGGTTCTGCCGGATCACGAAGGAAAGCCTTATTCCTGTATGTCAAAAGTTTCCCGAGGTTTGCATTCTCTTCTGTCTTAGGCTACCATGCATTAGCTGGAACTTTCTCGAAAGCAATCTCAGCAGAATAATGACCACAACTATGTTAGATGTGAATGAAACAAGAGCAAAAGTTAATCTCCTGACTCAGATAGAACACACACCAATGGACTCTGATCTGTCTTTTGCCTATATATTAACAGACACTAATCTTCAGAAGAAAGAAATGTTCATAAGGTCATGAAGTAAATGCAGACAAAGGCTGACTTTGTACATGCTATTAGATACCTATTGGATAAAAACCAAAAGAACTGTGGATGCTGTAAATCAGGAACAAAAACAGAAGTTGCTGGAAAAGCTCAGCAGGTCTGGCAGCATCTGTGAAGAGAAATCAGAGTTGACGTTTTGGGCCCAGTGACCCTTCCTCAGAACTGGCTGAGGAAGGGTCACTGGGCCCAAAACATCAACTCTAATTTTTCATCACAGATGCTGCCAGACCTGCTGAGCTTTTCCAGCAACTTCTGTTTTTGTTTCTGAAATAAATGTGGATGTGGATTGTACATGTACTGAAGAGACAGTAAGTCAATTGCAGGCCCAACTACTGAAACAGGAGTTACTGCATCTTCTACTTTTAATTGACTACTAATTAACATGCTGTCTAAACCTGGCATTCCCCTCAAATCACTGCTTCCTTGTCTGTTAAAAAAAAATTAAGATACCATTCATGGACAACAGATTTACCTTCTAAAGGACAAGGAATGTTAATAAGATAACAAAGCGTGGAGCTGGATGAACACAGCAGGCCAAGCAGCATCTCAGGAGCACAAAAGCTGACGTTTCGGGCCTAGACCCTTCATCAGAGAGGGGGTTGGGGAGAGGGAACTGAAATAAATAGGGAGAGAGGGGGAGGCGGACCGAAGATGGAGAGAAAAGAAGATAGGTCGAGAGGAGAGTATAGGTGGGGAGGTAGGGAGGGGATAGGTCAGTCCAGGGAAGACGGACAGGTCAAGGAGGTGGGGTGAGGTTAGTACGGAGGAGATGGAGGTGCGGTTTGGGGTAGGAGGAAGGGATGGGTGAGAAGAAGAACAGGTTAGGGAAGCAGAGACAGGCTGGGCTGGTTTTGGGATGCAGTGGGGGAAGGGGAGACTTTGAAGCTTGTGAAGTCCACATTGATACCATTGGGTTGCAGGGTTCCCAAGCGGAATATGAGTTGCTGTTCCTGCGACCTTCGGGTGGCATCATTGTGGCACTGCAGGCGGGCCACGATGGACATGTCGTCTGAGGAATGGGAGGGGGAGTTCAAATGGTTCGCGGCTGGGAGGTGCAGTTGTTTATTGCGAACCGAGCAGAGGTGCTCTGCAAAGCGGTCCCCAAGCCTCCGCTTGGTTTCCCCAATGTAGAGGAAGACACACTGGGTGCAATGGATACAGTATACCACATTGGCAGACGAGCAGGTGAATATCTGCTTGATATAGAAGGTCATCTTTGGGCCTGGAATGGGGGTGAGGGAGGAGGTGTGGGGGCAAGTGTAGCATTTCCTGTGGTTGCAGGGGAAGGTGCCGGGTGTGGTGGGGTTGGAGGGGAGTGTGGAGCGAACAAGGGAGTCACGGGGAGAGTGGTCTCTCCGGAAAGCAGACAAGGGTGGGGATGGAAAAACGTCTTAGGTGGTGGGGTCGGATTGTAGATGGCGGAAGTGTCGGAGGATGATACGTTGTTTCCGGAGGTTGGTGGGGTGGTATGTGAGAACGAGGGGGATCCTCTTTGGGCGGTTGTGGCAGGGTCGGGGTGTGAGGGATGTGTTGCGGGAAATGCGGGTGATGCAGTCAAGGGCGTTACATCTGGGGCGTGCAGGAGTGGAATGCCTCATCCTGGGAGCAGATGCGGTGGAGTTGGAGGAATTGGGAATAGGGGATGGAATTTTGGAAGGAGGGTGGGTGGAAGGAGGTGTATTCTAGGTAACTGTGGGAGTCGGTGGGCTTGAAATGGACATCAGTTTCTAGCTGGTTACCTGAGATGGAGACTGAGAGGTCCAGGAAGGTGAGGGATGTGTTGTAGATGGCCCCGGTGAACTTGAGGTTGGGGTGGAAGGTGTTGGTAAAGTGGATGAACTGTTCGAGCTCTTCTGGGGAGCAAGAGGCGGCGCCGATACAGTCATCAATGTAAGAGAGGAAGAGGTGGGGTTTGGGGCCTGTGTAGATGCGGAAGAGGGACTGTTCCACGTAACCTACAAAGATGCAGGCATAGCTGGGGCCCATGCGGGTACCCATGGCCACCCCCTTTTTCTGTAGGAAGTGGGAGGAATCGAAAGAGAAGTTGTTGAGTGTGAGGATGACTTCAGCTAGGCAGATGAGGGTGTCGGTGGAGGTGGACTGGTCGGGCCTGCGGGACAGGAAGAAGCGGAGGGCCTTGAGGCCATCTCCATGCGGAAGGCAGGTGTATAGGGACTGGGCGTCCATGGTGAAAATGAGGTGTTGGAGGCCAGGGAATTGGAAGTCCTGGAGGAGGTGCAGGGCGTGGGTGGTGTCACAGACGCAGGTGGGGAGTTCCTGGACCTAAGGGGAGAAAATGGAGTCCAGATAGGTGGAGATGTGTTCGGTGGGGCAGGAGCAGGCTGAGACGATGGGTCGACCAGGGCAGGCAGGTTTGTGGATTTTGGGAAGGAGATAGAAGTGGGCCGTGCGGGGCTGGGGAACAATGAGGTTGGAGGCTGTGGGTGGGAGGTCCCCTGAGGTAGTGAGGTCATGGATGGTGTTGGAGATGATGGTTTGGTGCTCGGGCGTGGTGTCATGATCAAGGGGGCGGTAGGAGGTGGTGTCGGAGAGTTGGCGTTTGGCCTTGGCGATGTAGAGGTCAGTGCACCATACTACCACAGCGCCACCCTTGTCTGCGGGTTTGATGGTGAGGTTGGGGTTGGAGCGGAGGGAGCGGAGGGTTTGCCCGTTCTGCGGGGGAGAGGTTGGAGTGGGTGAGAGGGGTGGAGAGGTTGAGGTGGTTAATGTCTTGACGGCAGTTGGAGATGAAGAGGTCGAGGGAGGGTAGGAGGCCTGGGGGTGGTGTCCAGGAGGAGGACTTGTGTTGGAAGCGGGTGAAGGGGTCAGTGGAAGGAGGGTTAGGTTCCCGGTTGAAGAAGTAGGCACGGAGGCGAAGGCGGCGGAAAAACTGCTCTATGTCCAACCGTGACTGGTATTGGTTGATGTGTGGTTGTAGGGGGACAAAGGTGAGCCCCTTGCTTAGGACTGACGGCTCGTCCATTCTCCTATATTAATAACATTGGCAGTATTGATTCATGGCTTTACCTCTAGTTTTTATTTCCATCTGTAATGCATTATGTCATCAATTCTGCAAATATGGAAGAGTCCTGAAGACTCTTGAACTTGAGGAATGGTCAGGCAGTACAACTATGCATACAGCCTGTGTGGGGAATTCCTTTGACACGATATCATGAACTATCAATACAAACATCATAGCTTCTTCAATGAGAATTTAAAGAACTGAATGCTGCTCAACATCCATCTTTAACAAATGCCACTTGTGAGGATGACTATCACATACTGAAGAAGAATAGTACATATTGGGTCGCTGCTAATTCTCGGACATACTCCTTGTGTCTAACAATACTAAAGAATCTTCTGGCCTTATTAAAGAGTATGTGATGGACGAAGAATGGCTTTCTGTAGGCTTGTAATATAAGTAAAATATATTACCTAAGAAATAGCTAAAACTACCAGTCACAAATCAAGTAAGACCCACTCCCACTGTAGGATGTAAAAGGCATAAACTGCTGATGCCCTCAGTGATAATGGGAACTGCAGATGCTGGAGAATCCGAGATAATAAAGTGTGGAGCTGGATGAACACAGCAGGCCCAGCAGCATCTCAGGAGCACAAAAGCTGACGTTTCGGGCCTAGACCCTTCATCAGAGAGGGGGATGGGGAGAGGGTTCTGAAATAAATAGGGAGAGAGGGGGAGGCCGACCGAAAATGGATAGAGTAGAGATAGGTGGGGAGGGGATAGGTCAGTCCGGGAGGACGGACATGTCAAGGAGGTGGGAAGAGGTTGGTAGGCGGGAAATGGAGGTGCGGCTTGAGGTGGGAGGAGGGGATAGGTGAGAGGAAGAACAGGTTAGGGAGGCGGGGACAAGCTGGACTGGTTTTGGGATGTGGTGGGGGAGGGGAGATTTTGAAGCTTGTGAAGTCCACATTGATACCATTGGGCTGCAGGGTTCCCAAGCGGAATATGAGCTGCTGATGTCCTGTTGCCTATATGATCCGATCCTAAATTGGTTATCACACTGTTCTGCACAGAATCTAGTTCCAAATGAACTGAATGTTCTCAATCCAGCTTTACATCACCTCTGCTTTTAAATTTTCCTTTGTATTGTTGTGTTCTGCTGTCCATGAAGACAATTCCTGGATTCCCATGCCTTAATGAAAAAGATCTGGTATAAAGCTTTGTTGATAGGTCCCCAGAAATAAACCACTGCGGAATTGGGCAATTCTAAGCCACTTAAAATCAGTTATATTAAATTAAACTAAATTAAACTGAATTGACAGGTGCCAGCCCCTTAACAAAATCAAACGTTCAAAATTTGAAGTAATAAGAGTTCAAATTAAAATGCCATTTTGTTGGTTAAAAGCCATGGAAGCAAATGAATGCCAATCGTGGCAACCACTGAGGCATTTCTATCTTGGACTGTCAGACCACGTGATGATTCTCCTAGGAAGCCAACTTTTTCCTACAACGGTTGAACCTACTTGGGGTTAACTACCAAAACTATCTTCAGTGATGAAGATAAGAACAAGTTTAATCATTTAAGATGTTTCATCAACTGTTATAGTACCACGAGTAAATCACCCACACATTGCAAGAAACATTTAGCTATGAAAGGGCCCTCAAAATTCTGCCATTTTCTTATGAACAGTAGAGGGTGCATTACGACCCCCCTGTGAAATCACCATCCAGGTGAAGCTACAGAACCTACAGGTGAATGCAAATCTGAATTGATTTCTTTCTACTACTGAACACTCCAAGACTCATTTCTTATGTCTAGGAGAGAAGCAATGTTAGCCCTTGTTGAAATTTCAGGAAGCAATGTGAGGGCTTCTCTAACAAAAAGTATGCATCTAATCATCATCCTCTGTCATTAACTGTCAACTTCCAAGAACTGTCTGGCTTTCTCACTGATGATATGAGTGGATTAATCACATCGATTCTTATGGCATATGGCCATAAGATCTGGAGTGACTCTGACATTAAAAGAAATACCTTCACCATGAATTGGGTACTATTTAGGAGAAGATTGGTTGATTATTTTATTTATTGTTATGTGTATTTGTTACGAATACAGTGAAAAATATTGTATAATGTAGCTCCTCTCTGATGCCACAATACAGAAATAAATTAGACATAGAATATGAAAGTGGAAAGAAAGAAACAAAGTCCTTGCTAAGTGCTTAGCCATGGGCCTGGATCCAGGCTCATCCACCCGGACCCTGAGACTGACATCAGCATGAAGAAGTTGGCCAGCCTCGCGTCCCTTCGTCACACTGCCACCAAATCATATCGCCATTCTTCAGCACCACCTTGACTCCTGCCATGAGACTGTGCTGGTCTGAAATTGCCAATGCAGGCATCGCTGAAGCCTACAATTTCCCATAACTAATGAGTGCTCCCTCATTACCTGCTGGTCTCTGCTATCTGAATGCCAAGGAACATCATATATGGAAGCAATTTTTTTATTGCAAATACCAAATTAATTTAATAAATCTCCCAGTACCTATCCAAGTGCTGCCTTAGTTATAAACAACAGTATCTTGGTGTTACTTTAACACACCACTGTTCAGTATGGGATGATCTGAACGGCAGAAGCTGGAGTCAGAGATAACACAGTGTGGAGCTAGATGAACACAACCGGCCAGGCAGCATCAGAGGAGCAGGAAAGTTGACATTTCAGGTCTGAAGAAGGGTCCCACTCTGAAACGTCAGCTTTCCTGCTCCTCTGATGCTGCCTGGCCTGCTGTGTTCCTCCAGCCCCACACTGTTCAGTGTTCCTTTTCCAGCAACGGTGTTCACAGATACCAGCAGCTCAATAGTATGTGAAACGCCATGTACCTCACTGATCATGGCAGTGCCTATAGACATGCCTGTTTCTTCACCATTACATCCCTTTAACTGAATGATGTTACTGTGGAACTTTAAGCCATTGCCCTTGTCAGCTGTGGGTCATGAGGGATGGATGATGCTAATGGTAGAACTGGTACCAACAATTATAATTTGCATTTGACCCCCTGATAATTTAACCAAAATCTCTGTTCAATCATTCAAATTGCCATTTCCAAACAGGCAATTTTGCCTCTAACCCTGTAACCTGCATTGAGGTCTCTGTCTTAACTGCGTACACATAGAAAGAACAAGGGCAGAAGTTTCACTGCAAGCTCCCTTCCACATGACACAGCACACTGAGTTAGGCCCATAAAATCACAGTTCCCTAACTGCTGCTGGGTCAGAATCCTGGCATTCACATCCTGACAGCACAGTGGGTGTAACTACATCCCATGGACTACAACAGTTAAGGAGAACAAAATTTCACCAATGTCTTCTCACAGGCAATTAGGAATGGGCAATAAATACCGGTGATACATCTGTGACAAAAATGATCTCATCGTACCAGGCCTCCTTGCTTCTACATGACTATCCAAATTTTCATACCATCAATTAATAACTGCCCATCTGCAGCCTATTTCTAATTTCCTTGAGAAAACATTAACAAAATGCACTTCCTAAATGAATTTAAGGTATACTATTTTATCTTGACACTAATTCTGCTGAATGTCTAAACCAGGGATCAAGTTCACAGAAACACAAGTTGGCGGGGGTGGGGTGGGGGTGCGTGGGGTGGGGGAGAAGAGGTGGTGCTCAGTGCCTGACAGCTTGGTAAAGCTAACTGTCTGTGAAAAGCTGAAATTGTGCTTATGAGTAGGTGATGGAATGCAACTTCCGGAATTGAGTGGTGTGCAGTACTGATCGAGAGTGTGAACCACCACAACATAAGCAGCCATTGAGGTGACCTGTGTCAGAGCAGCTATTGAGGCATTTCTGAAATCATTCCTTCAATCGTAAGAATTGTAAAGATTAATGAGATTTGATGGCTCGCAGTATCACTGATGTGTGTGGGGGCAGAAGTTGCCAAAAACATTCCTGGCACCTGCCTTAATCGCATGTTAAAAACTGAAAGAACTGCGGATGCTGTAAATCAGGAACAAAAACAGAAGTTGCTGGAAAAGCTCAGCAGGTCTGGCAGCATCTGTGAAGCTAAAAACAGAGTTAACGTTTCAGAACTGAGGAAGGGTGACTGGACCCGAAATGTTAATTCTGTTTTCCCCTTCATAGATGCTGCCAGACCTGCCGAGCTTTTCCAGCAACTTCTGTTTTTGTTTTAACCACATGGTATTTCCCCTCCTTTGTGAGGTGTTCGACCATAGTGGGACTGCCACCTATATTTACATCAGGTTAATTCTAATTGGATATATTTGAATATAAATTGCTTACATAATTTGGTTTTGTAGTTTATGGCTATTGTTCAAAGCAGTGGAATCTTATGACTTTATTTGTTTAGTATGTAACATAGAACATAGAACAATACAGTGTAGAACAGGCCCTTCGGCTCTCAATGTTGCGCCAACCTGTGAACTAATCTAAGCCCCTCCCCTACACGATCTCATCATCATCATCCATATGCTTATCCAAGGACTGTTTAAAAGCCCGTAATGTGGCTGAGTTAACTACATTGGCAGGCAGGGTATTTCACGCCCTTACCAGTACTATAGATGGGTCAGTTTTTGTCCAGAGTGTGCAGGAGGGCTTCCTGACACAGTAAGTAGATAGGCCAACAAGGGGCGAAGCTGCATTAGATTTGGTACTGGGTAATGAGCCCGGCCAGGTGTTAGATTTGGCAGTATGTGAGCACTTTGGTGATAGCGATCACAATTCTGTTATGTTTACTTTAGTGATGGAAAGGGATGGGTGTATACCACTGGGCAAGAGTAATAGCTGGGGGAAAGGCAATTACGATGAGATTAGGCAAGATTTAGGGAGCATAGAATGGGGAAGGAAACTGCACAGGATGGGCACATTAGAAATGTGGAGCTTATTCAAGGAAAAGCTCCTGTGTGTCCTAGATAAATATGTACATGTCAGGCAGGGAGGAAGCGGTAGAGTGCGGGAGCCGTGGTTTACGAAGGAGGTGGAATCTCTGGTCAAGAGGAAGAAGAAGGCTTATGTTAGGATGAGATGTGAAGGCTCAGTTAGGGCACTTGAGGGCTACGAGGTAGCCAGGAAAGACCTAAAGAGAGAGCTCAGAAGAGCCAGGAGGAGACATGAGAAGTTGTTGGCGGATAGGATCAGGGTAAACCCTAAGGCTTTCTATAGGTATTTGAGGAATAAAAGAATGATGAAAGTAAGATTAGGCCCAATCAAGGATAGTAGTGGGAAGTTGTATGTGGAGTCACATGAGATAGGGGAAGCGCTAAATGAATATTTTTCAACAGTATTCTCTCTAGAAAATGACAATGTTGTCAAGGAGAATACTGAGATACAGGCTACTAGACTAGGTGGGATGAAGGTTCACACGGAAGAGGTATTAGAGATCCTTCAGAAGGTGAAGATAGATAAGGCCCCTGGGCCGGATGGGATTTATCCTCGGATCCTCTGGGAAGCCAGGGAGGAGATTGCCGAGCCTTTGGCATTGATCTTTAACTCGTCATTGTCTACAGAAATAGTGCCAGATGACTGGAGAATAGTAAATGTGGTTCCCCTGTTCAAGAAGGGGAGTAGAGACAACCCTGGTAATTATAGACCAGTGAGCCTTACCTCAGTTGTTGGTAAAGTGTTGGAAAAGGTTACAAGGGATAGGATTTATAATCATCTAGAAAAGAATAAATTGATTAGGGATAGTCAGCACGGTTTTGTGAAGGGAAGGTCGTGCCTCACAAACCTTATTGAGTTCTTTGAGAAGGTAGATGAGAGTAAACCGGTTGATGTGGTGTATATGGATTTCAGCAAGGCGTTCAATAAGGTTCCCCACAATAGGCTATTGTACAAAATGCGGAGGAATGGAATTATGGGAGATATAGCAGTTTGGATCGGAAATTGGCTTGCTGAAAGAAGACAGAGGGTGGTAGTTGATGGGAAATGTTCATCCTGGAGACCAGTTATTAGTGGTGTACCGCAAGGGTCGGTGTTGGGTCCACTGCTGTTTGTCATTTTTATTAATGACCTGGATGAGGGCGTAGAAGGATGGGTTAGTAAATTTGCAGACGACACTAAGGTCGGTGGAGTTGTGGATAGTGACGAAGGATGCTGTAGGTTACAGAGAGACAGAGATAAGCTGCAGAGCTGTGTTGAGAGGTGGCAAATGGAGTTTAATGCAGACAAGTGTGAGGTGATGCACTTTGGTAGGAGTAGCCAGAAGGCAAAGTACAGGGCTAATGGTAAGATTCTTAGCAGTGTAGATGAGCAGAGAGATCTCGGTGTCCATGTACACAGATCCTTGAAAGTTGCCACCCAGGTTGGCAGGCCTGTTAAGAAGGCATACAGTGTTTTAGCTTTTATTAATGGAGGGATCGAGTTCCGGAACCAAGAGGTTATGGTGAAGCTGTACAAAACTCTGGTGCAGCCGCACTTGGAGTATTGTGTACAGTTCTGGTCACCGCATTATAAGAAGGATGTGGAAGCTTTGGAAAGGGTGCAGAGGAGATTTACTAGGATGTTGCCTGGTATGGAGGGAAGGTCTTACGAGGAAAGGCTGAGGGACTTGAGGCTGTTTTCATTCGAGAGAAGAAGGTTGAGAGGTGACTTAATTGAAACATATAAAGTAATCAGAGGGTTAGATAGGTTGGATAGGGAGAGCCTTTTTCCTAGGATGGTGACGGCGAGCACGAGGGGGCATAGCTTTAAATTGAGGGGTGAAAGATGTAGGACAGATTTCAGAGGTAGTTTCTTTACTCAGAGAGTAGTAAGGGAATGGAACGCTTTGCCTGCAATGGTAGTAGATTCGCCAACTTTAGGTACATTTAAGTTGTCATTGGACAAGCATATGGACGTACATGGAATAGTGTAGGTTAGATGGGCTTGAGATCGGTATGACAGGTCGGCACAACATTGAGGGCCGAAGGGCCTGTACTGTGCTGTAATGTTCTATGTTCTATGTTATCACTCTCTGAGTAAAGAACCTGTCTCTGACATCGGTCTTAAATCTATCACCCCTCAATTTGTAGCTATGCCCCCTCATACAAGCTGGCGTCATCATCTGCAGAAAAAGTCTCTCACTGTCCGCCCTATCTAATCCTCTGATCATCTTGCATGTCTCTATTACATCCCCTCTTAGCCTCCTTCTCTCCAATGAGAACAGACCAAAGTCCCTCAGCCTTTCTTCATAGGGCCTGCACTCCAGCCCAGGCAACATCCTGGTAAATCTCCTCTGCACCTTTTCCAATGCTTTCACATTCTTCCTGTAATGGGGCGACCAGAACAGCACACGATATTCCAAATGAGGCCACACTAGCATTTTGTACAGTTGCAGCATGACATCACGGCTCCGGAACTCAATCCCTCTACCAATAAAACCTATCACACCGTAAGCCTTCTTAACAGCACTATCAACCTGGGTGGCAACTTTCAGGGATCTATGTACATGGATACCAAGATCCTTCTGCACATCCACACTACCAAGAACCTTTCCATTGACCCCGTATTCTGCCCTCCTATTATTCTTCCCAAAGTGAATCACCTCACATTTATCCGTATTGAACTCCATTTGCCACCTTTCAGCCCAATTCTGCAGTTTATCCAAGTCTCCCTGTAACCTGCAACATTCTTCCACATTGTCCACCACTCCACCGACTTTAGTGTGTTCTTCAAACTTACTAGCCCATCCACCTATGCCTGCTTCCAAGTCATTTATAAAGATGACAAACAGCAGTGGTCCAAAAACAGATCCTTGAGGCACACCACTAGTGACCTGACTCCAGGCTGAATATTTTCCATCAACCACCACTCATTGCCTTCTTACAGAAAGCCAGTTTCTAATTCAAACTGCTAAATCTCCCTCAATCCTGTGCCTCTGTATTTTGTCCAGTCGACTACCTTGTGGAACATTATCAAAGTCTTTACTGAAGTCCATGTACACCACATCAACTGCCCTCCCCTCATCCACATGCTTGGTCACCCTCTCAAAAAACTCAATGAGGTTTGTGAGACACGACCTGCCCTTGACGAATCCATGTTACTATCTCCAATCAAATTGTTGCTTGCCAGATGATTATAAATCCTATCTCTTATAATCCTTTCCAAAGCTTTTCCTACAACAGACGCAAGTCTCACAAGTCTACATTTACCTGGGTCATCCCTACTACCCTTCTTGAACAAGGGCACAACATTTGCAATCCTCCAGCCCTCTGGTACTAAACCTGTAGACAATGAGGACTCAAAGATCAAGGCCAAAGTCTCCGCCACCTCCTCCCTAGCTTCCCAGAGAATCCTCGGAAAAATCCCATCCAGCCCAGGGAATTTATCTACTTTCACACCTTCTAGAATTGATAACACCTCCTCCTTAATAACCTTAATCCTTTCAATTCTAGTAGCCCGTAACTCAGTCGTCTCCTCTACAATATTCTCCTGTTCCTCAGTGAAAACAGATGAGAAATAATCATTTAGCACCTCTCCGATCTCCACAGGGACACACACAACTTCCCACTTCTGTCTTTGACTGGCCCTATTCCTATCCTAGTCATCCTCTTATTCCTCACATTCCTATAGAAAGCTTTAGGGTTCTCCTTTATTCTACCTGCTAATGATTGCTCATGTCCCCTTCTTGGTCTTCTTAACTCTCTCTTTAAATCCTACCTTGCCAATCTGTAACTCTCCATCGCCTCATCTGAACCATGTCGTCTCATCGTCAAATAAGCCTCCGTCTTCCGCTTAACAAGAGATACAATTTCTTTAGTAAACCACGGTTCCCTTAACTTATCACTTCCTCCCTGCCTGACAGGGACATACCTATCAAGTACACGCAATATCTGTTCCTTCAACCAGTTCCACTGTTCGATTGCCCCCATCCCCTGCATTTTGCTACCCCATTCAATGCCTCCTAAGTCTTGCCTAATCGCATTATAATTGCCCTTCCCCCATCTATAACTCTTGCCCTGCGGCATGTTCCTATCCCTTTCCATCGCTAAAGTGAACACAACCAAATTAAGGTCACTCTCTCCAAAGTGCTCACCTACCACTAAATCAAACACCTGGCCTGGTTCATCACCAAGTACCAGATCCAGTGTGGCCTCCCCTCTTTTCGGCCCTTCAACATACTGTGTCAGGAAACCCTCCTGCACACATTGGACAAAAACTGATCCATCTGATGTACTAGAGTTAGAGCATTTCCAGTCAATCTTAGGGAAGTTAAAGTCTCCCATAATGACCACCCTGTTCCTTTCACTCCAGCCCAGAATAGTTTTGTCAATCCTCTCCTCCATATCCCTGGAGCTTTGCAGAGGCCTATAAATAAACTCCCAGCAGTGTGACCTCTCCTCTCCTGTTTCTGACCTCAGACCACACCATCTCAGTAGACGAGTCCTCATCAAAAATTCTTTCAGCCGCCGTTATACTGTCCTTGACTAACAAAGCCACACCTCCCCCTCTTTTACCACCTTGATCTTAATGAAAGACGTAAACCCTGGAACCCACAACATCCATTCCTGACCCTGCTGTATCCATGATAGGGTCTCAAACTCTTAAAATGTGGTTGACAGTCCATCACCATATTGTAAATTAAATTTGACTCTTTGGTCTGGGATTATAATACAGTCAATGGGTACAGAAATTCAATAAAATAAACTGTTTGCCTCAAAAGGTTTACTGCGGCAATGTCAAGGTGTACTAAGCTGTTAATAGTTGCATTTTAGGAACTTAAATTCCCTAAATGTCTACTCTCTGTTAAGCACTTTTGGTTACATCTGGCATGTAAATTCATGCATCCTGTGTTAAGAAAATTGTTTCTGCTTGTGTGATCATGTTCATATTAAATAAATGTATGATAGTGTACTAGGATTTTCTCAAAGTCTGGTAGAAACTACTGTAAATGTATCCTACTACCCATTGAAGTTCTTTATTAAATCATTTCTAATTGTTGTTACAGTGATTGGAGGTCCTGCAGAGGTATACATATATGGGATAATGGTTCTGCTGTACAACTTTGCTGCATTCCTTACAATTATACTCACTTGCCTGATCTACATTCCTCTTTTCTACAGATTAAACATAATTAGCACATATGAGGTAATTTATTTTTCAGTTCCTCTCATCCCATTTCCCTGTTGCCATTTACTTTATTTCATTCGCGATCATTTCTCATCTAACTTTTACAACAATGAAATTTGTACAGCTGTGTTGAACTACATTTGATTCGGTCAGTTTTTACAATCAGCATCATTTACACTGAGTAAAACTATTGATTTACTTGTCAACTGTAGAATGAATTTGATGAGAATAATAAACTAATGTAAAAAACACCTAATTATTTCTCTAGCGATGCATCTTTCTTTTCTGATTTAAGTTTGTTATCATCATTTAATCCTCCGATCCATTGACATAGTGGAATGGACAATAGAACGAGTGGACACAGTTTAAAACTAAGGGGTCTCCCATTTTAACAGGAATAGGTAGGAGTGATGATGGGAGGATTTTTTTTCCCTCAAGAATATCATGAGTCTTTGGAAATTACTGGCTCAGAGCACGGCAAAGGCAGGGTCATTGATTATTTTGAGACATACCCGATGGGGCAAAATTACACTTGCAGATATATTCTATTTTGTTCAAAAAGCACACCATTTATAGACAGTCAATGGGGTTTATGTAAATACCTACTTCAGAAATAAAACCAGTTTGACTCGAAACCAAAACACAAACAGATTCTAAACAAGGTGTCACATCTAATATGCATTGTCTGACCTAAAATGTCACCTCTTCTCTACATTGATAATTTCTCAGAACAGTAACTTGAAAGGAATTTGGGAATTTACATATTTATGGTAATCAACTAAAACCTTCTAACTGATTAAAGATTTAATAGCATCTTAGGTTTGTTTAATATATTCTCATCAATGGTGTGAACTTTTGATCTTTTATTTATAAATTCTGCAGCTGTTACTACCTCTGTCAGTAACACCTGAAGAAGGAGCAAGACTCCGTAAGCTTGTGTTTTCAAATAAACCTGTTGGACTATAACCTAGTGTCATGTCGTTTCTTGTCCGCTCCAGTCCAACACAGACACCTCCACATCATGTGTAACTAAAAGAAAGACTTGTTAGAAGCCAGACAAGACAATAAAGTCACTGTCAAGATGGAAACAGATAAAAGCCTGTCAGCTAACTTATGGAGCTGAAAATCTTGAAATCAAATGCTTCACTACTGATGTTGGTATTGCCAGTATCATCCAACTAAATAAGCGCAATATTCCAGCATCCACTCCTCACGGAACCCAGAGACTAATTTGTACATCTTTGTAACTGTTACCCTGCTACACGATTCATATTTTTAATGTGTGTAAATGTGAGTCACGTTTTTTCACTGTTTCTCACAATTAGTAGCTAATGAGCTCATCTTTTAACTTAAGAAAATCTGATTAATTTGGTTCCTTTTAAAATATGTAGATATTTTAATTGGGAAAGGATCCACAAGGGAAGTTTTTTTTTAAACTTTGCTGCAATCAAAGAAGAGACTTATGGAGTTAAGAAGGGTAGCTAGTTTATCGCAACTCGCCAGGAACATTTAGAGATATCACATCTGGAACCATAACAAATTTGAGATCCTCCTGCAGGGAGTGATTGTAACAGCAGGGGCCAAGTTTCTTTTGTGAACTTCCTTTTGGGTTGAACAATGTAACACAATGAATAACATTTAAAATGTTACAAATTTTTCATTTTGTTCCTGTAGTACATCAGCAGAAGATTTGGTTTAGCAGTGAAGTATCAAGTTGTTTCTTGCTTCTTGCTATACATGGTAAGTTCTGATTTTTTTTTAAATACCTATGCTACTGGCACAAAAAGGCATCATGTTTCTAACCTTAGGGTAGGTAATGGCCTAGAAGTATTACTGTTAGACTGTTAATCCTGAGACCCAGGTAACATTCTGGGGACCTGGTTCAAGTTACGCCACAGCAGATGTTGGCATTTGAATTCAATAACGATCTGGAAATAAGGGTCTAATGGCAATCACAAAACCATGTGAATTCTTGAAAACATCTGGTTCACTAATGTCCTTTAGGGAAGGAAATCTGCTATCCTTATCTGGCCTGGCCTACATGTGACTCCAGACTCTCAAAAGTGTGGTTGACTCTTCGCTGCCCTCCTGGCAAATTAGGGATGGGTAGTAAATGCCAGCCTGGTCAGTGATGCTCACATCCCCTGTATGAATATAAATAAAGTTGAATGTGCACATTCTGTGTGATTGTGTCAATAGGATTACTTTTGAGGGCTGTCAATGAAAAGGCAGTGTACCTTCCATCAAGATGTCTTATAGTTGGCTCAACCTCCCAGCTGCCCAACCAGTCACACAACTGACTGTCCAGAGCATCCAAGCCTAGCCAGCCCGACATTTCCAAATTTCATCTTCATCCCTCCACTCCTCTGTGCTGTCAGGCTGCTGACATCCTCATTTATTGCTATTCCATGTGTTCCTGGGTAAAATATCTGATACCATTGCAGAGATGCTATCATTAAGACATCATTGGTAAATTCAAAAATGAAGCTGACGACTCTAAAGCACATTGCAATGTTTTACTACATTAAAGATGCTATGTAAA
Source organism: Stegostoma tigrinum (assembly GCF_030684315.1). Taxonomy (NCBI): domain Eukaryota; kingdom Metazoa; phylum Chordata; class Chondrichthyes; order Orectolobiformes; family Stegostomatidae; genus Stegostoma; species Stegostoma tigrinum. Next base: position 7,679,824 of record NC_081375.1, read on the forward strand.
ATTGTTTCTGAGGATTGTGTGAACGTACAGACAAAAGGCAAGTGTATTTTATTTGTACAATAGATCTGGGTTTCTGTATTTGTTAGCAACAGAACATATTATACGATCTGATAAATTCTTTTTGGATGAAACTGTGATCTAAAATGACCTGACTGGTTTGTCCAATTGCAACAAATTCTAACAGGCACAACTAGTTTAATATTTTCAATACAAAGTAATGAATTTATGGTCTAACTTTGACTATAATGTTGACAGACAACCATTTGCATATGAGAATTTGGGATTAAAGATTTATTGTAAGTTTGTTTCAGTAATCTTTAATATTGTTGTATTTTTTTCAGTTCATTTATCTTGGCATTGCTACCTATACGCCTGCAATAGCACTCAGTGAAGGTGAGTTCAGTAATTTTTCATGAAGATTTCCACCAGCAGTGCAATATTACCAAAATGAGAATTAGACCTCATAGCATGCTTTACTACAATGTAAATAGTAATTGTAATTTCCGTAGAGCCAGGGTAACTTTCCTGGGACAATGCCTCAACAGCTTCTCGGGCTTTGCTGGAGAATTAAGTGCTGAAGTAATTTGATAACCCTTTTCGAGAAAGGTAATAAGAACTGCTGATGCTTGAGTGTCAGATAACACAGTGTGGAGCTGGAGGAACACAGCAGGCCAGGCAGCATCAGAGGAGGAGGAAAGCTGACGTTTCAAATCGGGACCCTCCTTCAGAAACTTTTTTTTCTGAAGAAGGGTCCAGACCCGAAACGTCAGCCTTCCTGCTCCTCTGATGCTGCCTGGCCTGCCGTGTTTCTCCAGCTCCACAATGTGTTATCCTCTCAAGAGACAAAGGGAAATGTGTCAGCGAGCCTTGTAAGATGTTTGTAGAACGTGCACGTCATGGTTGAATTGCCAGTGCGACGGCCATATGATATGTAAATTGTGAGTGAATGACATTTGTAAGAGTGCTAAATATGTAAGGCTGAAGATAAGAATGTTTGGTGAAATGTGGTGTAGTGAATGTAGCAAAGTACAGTGTGGTGACCTTGTGGCTGTGTTATAAGACTTTAGAATTAAATAAGGTGAGGCAGTGAATTGAGCAGTTGTGCTGAGACGGTTCAAGTTTTTTTTATCTCTCAAGTTTCTATCAAATCATTACAATTTGAATATGTATCCATTAGTGCTCTTAGAGTAAAGGATCAGACACTGAAGTCAGGAGCAATCCCATCTCACTCCCTCCTCATCAGATATTTGAAAGGCTTTGAGACGCTGTAGAGGAAAGGAAAATTCTCCAGCTGCCCATTGCCTCCACTAAGACCTCAAACAGACCATTGGAAAGTCTTGCTACCCACACCACACCTTCCATGACCATTTTCTTCAGAGGTACGTTCAGTGTAGGTTGGGCCTGACTTCATAAAATCTCCATAATCATTTTGTGTGAACTCCCTGTGTGAGCTCATTTATTGTGAATGATGATTGTATGATGTTCCTTGGGTAGCATGCACATATCTTTGTCTTCATCATTCCGGAATTTACCATAAATAAATTTTTACGTAAATTAATCTGCTATGTATAAATTTAACTTTTTACAATAATTGTCTGTTTCAGTTACTGGGATCAACTTGTGGATTTCCATCATCACCACGGGTTGTGTGTGCACATTATATACAACACTAGTAAGAATTCTCAATTTGACACTTAAATCGTTAATTAATAGTTAATTTATGATTTACAGTGAGTGGCATACATACATCATTACGTTTCATATTCAGTTATTTTAACAATTCAGAAATTAGTCTTTGCCTGATGCTTGTAATTTTAACCTTTTTCAATAATCGGCATCAATTTCCACTTTGAAAGCTATTTTCTTTGCTCAAATGTTTACTGAAGAAACTAAGACATATTTAATTATTACTTATAATTTTTATAGGGTGGTATTAAAGCTGTTGTCTGGACAGACGTGCTACAAATCTGCATAATGGTAGCTGGCCTCCTTGCTTTGCTGATTCAGGGATTAATTAAGGTTGGAGGGATTGGAAAGGTTTGGAGAACTGCAGAACGTGGTGGGCGCCTAAATTTTTTTGAGTGAGTAGGTTTGTAATGCTGTTCTTGCTTTACTTACAATGCTTTAATTTTATTTTGCTTTCTCTTGGGGATAGATTGCAACGCACGTAGCAATAAAGCATTTAGAGTATGATTGCAACAAAAACACTAGGTAAAATAAGTTACAATAATAGAAAATCAAAATGGGAATGATGTTGAAGAAGAAGGGCTTTCAGGGAATACTAAATAATTATTCACCAAGAAACATAAAGTTAATTATATATATCCAATACTAACATTTCCTAGATAACAAGGTGTAGAGCTGGATGAACACAGCAGGCCAAGCAGCATCAGAGGAGCAGGAAAGCTTATGTTTCGGGCCTAGACCCTTCTTCAGAAATGGGGATGGGGAGAGGTTTCTGAAATAAATAGGGAGGGGGGGAGGTGGATAGAAAATGGATAAAGGAGAAGATATATCCTTATCTATCTTCTGTCCGCCTCCTCCTCTCTCCCTATTTATTTCAGAAACCTCTTCCTTTCCCCCATTTCTGAAGAAGGGTCTAGGCCTGAAACATCGTCAGCTTTCCTGCTCCTAAGATGCTGCTTGGCCTGCTGTGTTCATCCAGCTCCACATCTTGTTATCTCAGATTCTCCAGCGTCTGAAGTTCCTACTATCACTAAAATTTCCTAGATATTCCTCAGATAAGTTCTAGTTTAATTATTGGACAGATCAATTGAACCAAATACATTCATGTGCAGCATAAGATTTAACTACACAGGTGGCACAAAAAACATGAGGCAGGGGTTATATATTCTACTGGCATAGGTCTTTACAATCCTTAAGAGAAATAAACCTCACATTGGGAAATCAATAATTACATCGGATAAGGACATCTTTTTGATGAATTCTTTCTCTCTTTCTCTGTCTCGCTCTCTCTCTTTCTCGGTCTCTCCCTTTCTCTGTCCATGAGTCCTCTGCCCGACAAAGCCATGCCTCCTGCCAGAAAGTGTCAACAAAATCTAGCTTCTTTCCTTGATGTCACCACTTACCATCACCATCTGCTAATGGAGGCCTTGTTGTAGGTTGAGTCTGATAACAGAGTTCCTGCAGTATCCTTCATAGGATCCTTGGAAGTCCAGAGATGGTATAAAAGGAACAAAATATTTTACACTCATTGTATAGATCTTGCCAATGACAAATAGATGTTTCCCAAGGTCAAATGTTTAGAGTATCAGCTCCAAAAAAAATTGTTGTGTTTGCCTGTGTGACTAGTCATACATTTCAAAATGTAATTCATCATATTTAGCTTTTTTTCAGTTATTTCTAAACAATTTCTTCGGTGTGCATCAGCATTTGGATCCTGACAGAGAATTATTCAAGCATATTTTGGAGATTTGTGCATCAATAGAAATGTAATTGCTGCATAAAAATATCTTACCTTTCAGCTTTGATCCTGATCCGAGGAAAAGACATACATTTTGGAGCACAGTACTAGGAGGCACATTTGTATGGGTTGCATTATACAGTTCCAACCAAGCTCAGGTACAAAGATACCTGGCCTGCAAGAGTGAGAAAGAGGCAAAAAAGTAAGTTAAACTCATGGTTAGAGGCTATGTTTGTGTTCAAAACCAGGAGACAGCACTTGACATTTTCTATGCGACCAGGCTGCATTTACAGGGTGGAAAGGCATTTTACAGAGTTAGACTGCATCCTTCACCTTCCCGCACACATGGAAAGCCAGCTAGAGGCTGACATACCATAAAGAAGCCCACCCTATAGTCAGGACACAGTGAAGGCAGGCCAACTGGGTTGAGGCTAGGACCTTCATCCTTCACTGAGAGGAAGTCCTGCCCCTGGTAACTGCCAGCTGACCCATTGGCACTGGTACTCAATAGTGGGCACTGTCAGACTGCAAGAAGGAGCAAGAGAAAGGAAGGTGGCTGTCCCAAAGAGTAAGTTCAGGGTCTTAGGGCAGGGAGACATTCTGAAAACTAGGGAGGTGACGTAGCAAGGGAATTGGGGGCAGGGTTCCTGAGAACGGGAGGCACATAAGGAAACACTGGGGGTATGGCACTGACATTTCTCACCTGAATGAGGTGCACTCCACCCATCTCTTTCCACTATCTTCCATCTAGGCCATGAAATTCCTGCTGACTGTTCCTATCTGAATGCTCAGTGCAGGCATGAAATGACATGGGCAGTGCATTATCCAGGTAACTGTGTTTGTTAACAAGCCTAATTGACCTGTAATTATTTATTTAAATGTGGCAAGAGGATTGGCCGGCACTGAAGAAACATGGTCCCTGTTTTGATCAGCCAATCTCAGCTACGTAAAGGTTACATACCTGGCTTTGCAACAATACTAAAAGCCATACATAAAGGTTACTCAGTTGTGTAGTGTACAGGATGTCTTGTTGGACTGACTGCAGCATCCTTTATGTGGAAAATGACACTCACATAGCTGCTGCATAGGAGCATGACATTTAGAAGTATGAAATTTCAATAGTTTCCTTAACCTGTTTTTCAAATTCTTGACATCCTTTGACTTTCTGGGACAATTGAAATACATCAGGCCTTTTTGGTCCTCAAGTGGAGGCCTTTTGTCCATCTCTTACTTTGAACATAGAACATAGAACATTACAGCACAGTACAGGCCCTTCAGCCCTCGATGTTGTGCCGACCTGTCATACCGATCTCAAGCCCATCTAACCTACACTATTCCATGTACGTCCATATGCTCGTCCAATGATGACTTAAATGTACCTAAAGTTGGCGAATCTACTACCGTTGCAGCAAAGCGTTCCATTCCCTTACTACTCTCTGAGTAAAGAAACTACCTCTGACATCTGTCCTATATCTTTCACCCCTCAATTTAAAGCTACGCCCCCTTGTGCTCGCCGTCACCATCCTAGGAAAAAGGCTCTCCCTATCCATGCTATCTAACCCTCTGATTATTTTATATATTTCAATTAAGTCACCTCTCAACCTTCTTCTCTCGAATGAAAACAGCCTCAAGTCCCTCAGCCTTTCCTCATAAGACCTTCCCTCCATACCAAGCAACCTCCTAGTAAATCTCCTCTGCACCCTTTCCAAAGCTTCCTCATCCTTCTTATAATGCGGTGACCAGAACTGTACACAATACTCCAAGTGCGGCTGCACCAGAGTTTTGTACAGCTTCACCATAACCTCTTGGTTCCGGAACTCGATGCCTCTATTAATAAAAGCTAAGACACTGAATGCCTTCTTAACAGCCTTGTCAACCTGGGTGGCAACTTTCAAGGATCTGTGTACATGGACACCGAGATCTCTCTGCTCATCTACACTGCTAAGAATCTTACCATTAGCCCTGTACTTTGCCTTTTGGTTACTCCTACCAAAGTGCATCGCGTCACACTTATCTGCATTAATCTCCATTTGCCACCTCTCAACCCAGCTCTGCAGCTTATCTATGTCTCTCTGCGACCTACAGCATCCTTCGTCACTATGATTCATACTGAACAATTATTTCACCAGGGTAGCCATTGTACCACAGGATAACTTTGATGCATTCTGCATGTCTTGCTTACTAGATGACCAGATGATTTACAAGGTTATTGATGGAGTACAACTTAAAGGATGCTGATGGGACCAATCTTATAGCACATAACACTTTAAGAATTCCAAAGTATATGTTGATCAATAAAGGTAGGCTTGCAAGTAGACAGTCGTAGATTTATCATCTAGGACGTCAAGAAATAGGATCATATGTTAAGTCTTGCACTTTCCCTAAATTACTTGGGAACTTGGGAGGTCTATAGTTCCTCTGTGACTTTCTCCTCAGGTGATCAGAGTGATCTTGGGCAATCAGTTGCCAGTCAATCAGAACATTTTCTACTGTAGTGTAAATTGTTGTGATCATTTGAAATTTGGTATTCTTGCATTTGACCTGTTGAGTGCAAGATGAAAAGCTTTGATGGCAATATTTTAACCCAGGGTAAAATTTGCACCGCTAACAGCGATATCAAAATTTTTGGATTGCCTCAAAATCCTAGCTGGTCTTTCAGTTTTGATCCAATTTCGAGCTGAGGTAGAGTTGGTGCCTGTCCCAAGTAAAGTCACAGCATAAGCTGTGGTTTTACAACTCTTGGATAAATAATCATACTACCGAGAAGAACAATGTGTAAAAAGCTCAAGAAACCCAAAATTGAAGACTTTAAAGAGAATACTTCATGCAAAGTATATTGTAAATTGATTATTGACAGATTTTTTTCAATTCTGTTTTTAAGATAATTCCCCATACTTAAGTCTTCAAACCACTCATTCACCCTGAGTGACTGCACCTCATTGTTGGAGTCCGGTCTTTTGTATTTGTAGTTAATTGGGCTACTGTTTAGCCCATTGGCACTGTACTTCCTAAGTAGAATAGATCAATTCGTAACCTGCTATGATAATTCGATTCTCACTTCTTATGTGGTAATTTAGTTTATAAATTAACAAATGCAAATGTTACAAAGTTTCATCCTCATTTGCACTTACAATTGACACTTTGTGACATTATACTCATGACCTGTAGCTTCACTTGAAGTACTACATGTTATGTTTGTGTACACTGAGCCCTGATTATATGAAATATAACCTTGTAAGACATCTCAGTCATATAATTATCAATTCAATGACCCATATTGACCAGAAGGAATTTTATTCATCATTTATTATGTGTTCACACTAGTAGAATACATGAAATGTTCGGTTGGACAACAGCAAGCTTTCAAAGTTCACTTATTTCATTCTTACTTTGCAATGTAGCTTCATGCATTGACCATCGATTCTTCATTATTTAACAGGGCAATATTGCTAAACTGGTTTGGTATGCTTGGAGTAACCATTACGGCTTGTATGTGCGGTTTAATCATGTATGCAGTTTACGAAACTTGTGATCCATTGAAGGCAAAAAGAGTCAGCAATAGTAACCAGGCAAGTAGCTGTATGGTTTTAGATCATAACCTTAAGGATCTAGATAGTATTGCAATGTGTCACACTGCCCTTTCATTCTAGCTTGTAGCTTTGAGACTGGTTCAATTCAACAGGACAGTCCTTTTCAAACAATTTTGGTTTGAAGATCTTTACAGCTGAGTTAGTAACCATGAATCCCTATTTAACTTATAATATATAATATTCTGCATGTAAAGAGTGTTTTGAAACCTGCTTTTTAAGAAATCTGATATTTCCTTATGGATGTCTGTTTCTCATTTCAATCTTCCGATATTTGATGAGATATTTTACAATGTCACTCAAAGATTATTCTGTATAAGAGTCAACAATCCTGATCCTTCAGGGAAATGGAATGAAATTGCAGAATGTGATTTCTCCATAACACTCGTAAAACCCGATGTAATTGAAAGCAGAATCAGTTTGATAAAGTAATAGCCTGATAGATTATTCAGAGACTGGCTGAAAGATGGTCTGAGATGAGTTAGTCAAAAGTCACATGACACCAGAATATGGTCGAACAGGTTTATTTGAAATCACAAGCTTCCGCTGTGCTGCCCCTTTGTCACTTCACCTGACGAAGAGGCAGTGCTCCAAACATTCATGATTTCAAATAAACCAGTTGAACTATAACCTGGTGTTGTGTGACTTCTGACCTTGTCCACTCCTGTCCAACACTGGCACTTCCACATCATGAGATGAGTTAGGCAGCTTTGTGCATCTCTCGTTGACTGACAGTGCACCAACACAAGAGGCTACTGACCTTGTTAATATTTACTATATCGTGCCATGTGAGGCTTTTAACAAATATTTCAGCGTCGTAAGCAATGGCAGGTGGATGCTGAACATCACAGAGGCATTGAACTTCCTAACCACAGTTCCTTCGAGACATCAGCTGGGATCATGCATAGTATCTCCAAGTCAACAGCCCACAAGTATATTTGTGAGCTTGCCAGTGCTCTTTACAGCGAAGGAATACCATGCGTCCAGTTCACCGTAGACCCAGAGAACCAAAGTGGTTAAGCCACTGAATTTGCAGATGCCACCAAATTCCGTCAGGTACATGGGGCCATCGACTGTGTACACATGGAGCTTGGAGGCCCTGGTATCATCCAGCCACATACTGAACAGGAAGGGATTTTGCTCCTTCAACGTCCAACTTTTTTGTGACCCACAACATAGCGCACTATTCTTTCATGTGTGTGCCATTATTCAGGGGGTTCTCACAATGTTTACGTTCTGAACAATTCCCACACTCTTTACAAGCTCCACGTGATGTACTTGTGAGTGAGTGTGGAGATCAGAACCCTTCAATGTAGACTACAAGGAAGAAGCAGAAACCCTAACAGATTCAGGAAGACCACAGGACTGTCACAGAAAGTGCAGTATTTGTGTTACACGTCATGTTGTCCAAATGTGTACACCTCCAGTGCCTCCAGTGTTGCTTTAATTTTCTTTCCTATCACTACATTTTGGTGACACCTTAGCAGCTGCATTGGAGTTTGTGGAAATCTGCGAACTGGTTTCACAGCTTTTTCCCAGCCAACATTGGTGAGCACATTATGGTGGTCTGAGGCTGAGAGGCCCCTAACCTGCTGGGCGTTTCCTGTGTGGGTGAAGGTACAGCCTTCGAGGAGGCATTTGGAAGCCTGCCAAAGGTGGGGTTGTGCAACAGGTACCTCTGGGGTGTCCTGAGATGATAATCCCGAGGTGCCTATCTGTCATTCCTCTTCCTTATTTGTGATCGGTGGCGCCTCCCTGACCCCTCAAGCAGATGGGGTCCCTGGAGAGAGGACAAGGTTTCTGCACCCCTTCCCCCACCTGGCCAATGAACAATTGCATGAGTGGCTTGAGTGATGGAGTGAAAGATGTTCTTCCCTCACCCTGTCACCTGTGAAGATCCAGAAGATACTGATTGTTCTGCTGGACCTGGCTTTAAAAGCATCTGCCGTTCAATCTATGGAAACCATCATGAGCTAACATACCATAACGTCAGACAGAACCCGATCAGTCCCTTTTGCCCTTTACATCAGTCTGCACATGATGTCTGGCAGCTCAGCAATATATTCATCTACTTACCTCTACAATTCCACCAGCTCACTGTTGGCTGAGTCTGGAGGCTTGGGGCGAGAGGGGTTCTGTTCTCCGCTAGTCCTCTCAGTGTCCTAGCCATTTCTTCCTGTTGTAGCTGCAGGCCTGTGTCAGTCATGTCTTCACCAGAACATGACTTCCAGCATACTCTAGATAGATTAGCCCCTGAGATGAATGTTTTTGTGCCATTACAGGTCAGTGAAGAGGTTGGTATGCCCTGAGGTTTGTTCCCCCTCGGAGATGTGGTTTAATGGATACATGGAGATGGGCCTAGCAGCTAGAGCCCTTCTGTTTTGTGTCCTCATTTGGAAATGTGATCTGGATGTTGTATAGAAAAACATGAAGGTTTATTAGTACCTCAGTTTTCTCACACCACTTAAGAAACATCTGGATTAGTACTTAAAATGACAGGGCATAGTAGACTATTGACCAAGTGCAGGGAAATGAGATTAGTGTAGTTTTGGTGTTAGTTGACATAGACATGGTTGGCTGAAGGTTTGTTTCTATGCTGTGTGACTTTACAAATCCTATGAATATGATCCTATAACATTGCTGCTTCATGAGCAGTTGGGAGCAGCAGATTGGAAGTTTTCTCACTAGAAGTCTGAAGTATCCCCTTCAGCACGGACCATGTCCCTGTCAGCTTGACAGTCTGTTCCTTGAAGGAGTTCAAGTGCCATTTATCAAGAACCACTCTCAAATTCCACACTGTCCCATCCTCAATCTAGACTCATTGGCATTTATTGTATGCATGCTTTTCCTGCAAATGTAGTGAAACATTACTCCACGTTTGCATAGTTACATGACTATTATGCCTGCAGATAGCAATGTCCATCCTCAAAACCAGAAATCACACGACACCAGGTGATATTCCAACACGCTTATTTGAAAATACAAGTTTTTGGAGCCTCACTCCTCCTTCAGGTGTTAGTGACAGAAATAGTATCAGAAGCAGAATTTATAAGTAAAGGAAGGAAGGGTCACACCACTGACGAGGACGTATCAAGCATAAGATGCTGTTAAATTTTTAATCACTCTCTCTCTTCCCCCACCCCGATCCACACATACACACACTCACTCTTGCTCTCCACACCTTCCCCCTCCCATCACATACACTCACTCTCACACACACACACTCACTCACTCTCTCTCCACACCTCTCTCATGCGCACGTGCACACACACGCATACACAGACACCGACACACACACACACACACACACACATACACATACACACTTTGATCAAAAAACACACAATTTATAGACAGTCAGTCAATATAGTATTTTATAAATTTCTACTTTAGAAATAAAGCCATTCTGACTCCAAACCAAAACACAAACAGATTCTTAACAAGGTCTCACATCTAACATGCATTGTCTGGCCTAAAATGTCACGTCTTCTCTACGTTGATAAAACCTTTAGTTCTCTCAGGGCAGAGACTTGTAATGAATTTGGGGATTTACATATTAATCAATTAAAACCTTCTAGCTGATTAAAGATTTAACAGCATCTTAGGCTTGTTTAGTACATTTTCATCAATAATGTGAACCTTTGATCTTCTACTTATAAATTCTGTCTGATACTCAGTAACACCTGAAGAAGGAGTGAGGCTCCAAAAGCTTGTGATTTCAAATAAACCTGTTGGACTATAACCTGGTGTCGAGTGATTTCTGACCATGTCCACCCTAGCCCAACACTGGCACCTCCACATCAATCCTCAGAGCTGTGATTATCCATGTGCACCATTGCAAAGACGTTTAAAATTAATATTGCTTGACGTATATATGTTTTGAAGGATTGTGGAAATTGGATTCCCTTCACATTTTTCAGAAATATCCAGAGAAGTTTCTTCAAGAGGTCATTGGAAGTTCACTGTGACATTGTTTTCTTTCAAACAAGGCTTTCTGTAAAACACATGACTGCTAATAACTGCTTGCTTTCCTGTAAACCCTTGCTGTTTTGGACTGTGACTGGCTTGGAAGCTGACTTAGTTTTTATCTTGTTCAGATGGAGGAAAGCCAGCTAAGAACAAGCTGCCCAGCTATCCCTCACACTTCTGTTGATTTCTTTTGGGTTCAGGATGAAATCTATCAGTCCTTTTGAAATTGTGATTGAAGGAGGTGTCAAGATTATGTTTCCTGAACAACCTGTGATTGCAAGACTTACGAGAAATCCTTGTACAATTAATTATTTGTCCACATGCAAGCGGCATTGTTTGTCTATCTGTGCAGCGCATAGACTGCATTGATTCAAGAAGGCAGCTTATCACCACCATCTAAAGGGCAACTATGGATAGGCAATAAATACTGGCCCAGCCAGCAATACCCACATCCCACAATGGAATTAAAAGCATATGCAAGAACATCAGACTAACAGACTCTGGAATATCTACACTTTCATAGAAATATAGAAAATAGGTGAGTAGGCCATTCTGCCCTTTGAGCCTGCACCACCATTCAATACTATCAGGACTGACCATGTAATCTCAGTATCTCTTTCCCGCTTTCTCCCCATACCCCTTGATCCCTTTAGCCACAAGGGCCACATCCAGCTCCGTCTTTAATATATCTAATGAACTGGCCCCAAAACTTCCTGTGGGAGAGAATTCCACAGGTTCACAACTCTGAGTGAAGAAATTATTTTTCATCTCAGTCTTGAGTGACTTACCCCTTATTCTTAGACTATGACCCCCTGTTCTGGACTTTCCCAACTTTGGGAACATTCTTCCCACGTCTAACCTGTCCAGTCCCATCCAATTCTATATGTTTCTATGAGATCACCCCACACCCCCGCCACCAACCCCCCTCCCCACAGCCATTCTTCTAAATTCCAGCAAATACAAGCCCAGTCGATCCTGTCATTCCTTATATGTCAGTCCTGCCATCCCAGGAATCAGTCTGGTGAATTTTCTCTGGACTTCCTCAATAGCAAGAATGTATTTCCTCAGACTAGGAAACCAAAACTTTACACTATATCCAAGGTGTGTGGCCTCACCAAGGCCCTGTATAACTGCAGCAAGACATCCTTACTCCGATACTCAAATCCCCTCACTATGAAGGAGACCATGCTATTAACTTTCCTTACATCATCCTGCACCTACAAGCCCACCTTCAGTGACTGTTCCACCATGACATCCATGTCTCATTGCACCTCACCTTTTCCTAAACTGCCACCAAGAAGATAATAATCTGGCTTCCTGTTTTTCTCCACATTTATTTGCATTTGCACAATATTTTCCCACTAAGCCAGTCTGTTCAATTCACCCTACAGCCTCTTAACATCCTCTTCAAAGCATACACCGCATCTAGCTTAGTGCCACCTGCACTTTTGGAGATATTGCATTCAATTCCTTCGTCCAAATTGTTAATGTATATTGTGAACAGTTGGGGTCCCAGCACTGAACCTTGCGGTACCCCACACGTCACTGCCTGCCGCTCTGAAAAGGACCCATTTATTCCAACTCTATTTCCTGTCTGACAACCAGTTCTCCATCCATGTTAATACATTACCTCTGATACCCTGAGCTTTAATTTTGCATACTAATCTCTTGTGTGGAACCTTGTCAAAAGCCTTCTGAAAATCCAGATACACAGCATCTACTGATTCACCATTACCACACTACTAGTCACATCCTCAAAAATATCCAGAAGGTTTGTCAAGCCTGATTTCCCTTCAGGGAATCCATGCTGGCTAGGATCAATTTTGTCACTGCTTTCCAAATGCTATGTTATTATATTCTTAATGATTGACTCCAGCTTTATCCCCACCACTGATGTCAGACTAACACACAGTCACTAAGTACCTGTTTAAAAGAGAGAGAGAGATTTACAAAAAGTATTTAAACAGATACTTAGTGACTGTGTAACCAATTATTACATTTGTGTTGAATAACTTTTGTTACAATAATAAACCAATAACTGTATCAATTAAGAAGGATAGTGGTTAGATCATCTTGTTTAAAACATGATATAGATAAGGTATCTAACTGTCATCGTGATATCTGGATAATCATTTTATTTGTCAATTTCATTGGTAATTGTTTTAAATGATGCTAGAAGACCATTATATGAAGGAACAAAGGTAGGCCATTCAGCCCATCAAATCTCCGCAACCATTCAGTGAGAGCATAGCTGATCCGTCATTCGCAACTCCACTTTCCTGCCTTTTCCCCATAACCCTTGATACTCTTGCCATAAATGTGTGTCCCCAAATAATTGACATTTCTACCCTGGGAAAAAAAGAGTCTGACTATCTATTTATTCCATGCCTCTCATAATTTTGTAAACTTCTATCAGGTCATCCTTCGTCCTTCAATGTTCAAATGAAAACAAACCAAGTTTGTTCAATCTCTCTCCAAACCGGGTAAATTTAGTAAACTGAGATAACAAGGTGTAGAGCTGGATGAACGCAGCAGGTCAAGCAGCATCAGAGGAGCAGAAAAGCTGACGTTTCAGGTCTAGATCCTTCTTCAGAAAATTTAGTAAACTACCTCTTTATTCTCTGCAGAGCCTCTACATCCTTCTGGCAGTGTGGCAACCAGAAGTGTACACAATATTATAAATGTTGAATTTCTGTACAGCTGCAACGTGACATGCCAATTTTTATATTCTGTACCCTGGCTGATGAAGGCAAGCATGTCAAATGCCTTCTTGACCACATCTGTTTTGTTGTCATTGTCAGGGAACTGTGGATTTAGAACATAGAACATAGAACAGTACAGCATAGAACAAGCCCTTCAGCCCACGATGTTGTGCCGACCATTGATCCTCATGTATGCACCCTCAAATTTCTGTGACCATATGCATGTCCAGCAGTCTCTTAAATGACCCCGATGACCTTGCTTCCACAACTGCTGCTGGCAACGCATTCCATGCTCTCACAACTCTCTGTGTAAAGAACCTGCCTCTGACATTCCCTCTATACTTTCCTCCAACCAGCTTAAAACTATGACCCCTCGTGTTAGCCATTTCTGGCCTGGGAAATAGTCTCTGGCTATCAACTCTATCTATGCCTCTCATTATCTTATATACCTCAATTAGGTCCCCTCTCCTCCTCCTTTTCTCCAATGAAAAAAGTCTGAGCTCAGTGAACCTCTCTTCATAAGATAAGCCCTCCAGTCCAGGCAGCATCCTGGTAAACCTCCTCTGAACCCTCTCCAAAGCATCCACATCTTTCCTATAATAGGGCGACCAGAACTGGACTTGAACAGATTTGTATGCCCAAATCCTGCTGTATCCTCTGGCAATCCTCCTTACTATCCGCAGCTCCTCCAATTCTTCTATTGTCTTCCGCTCATCTACCTCTGCTTCTAAGTAAGAGAACATTGACAGGATTCCATTCATCTGAGACTTGACTAGTTCTGAACTGAAGTCCACCAAAATCAACTGTTTAGCAATACTACTGATAGTCACATGTGAGTGCCTTGGGTGCTTTGCAGTGCAAAAGTTATTTTTCCAATAAAGGTGTAAATATTAAAAAAAGAACTCCTTATGAGTAATATGCTTCTTGCTGTAAATGGAGACCTGTGGTTGGCAGGCTTTCAAAAGGAACTTAGAGTTATGGACACTCTCAATACATCGGCTAATGCCTGCGGGCTTTATTGATGAAACAACCTCAGCAAACGCTTAGCATAATCTGTGGCTTGTAACAATGTTCAATTAAGTCAATTGTATCAAACAAAACTTTGAAAGGTTCCTGTGGGTAGAGCAGATTGTATACCAACTCCTTGACTACAAAATGTGTTCCTTTAGAATGTGTAACCAAACTTGAGGCTGAGGTTATTGAAGAGGTGTTTAATGTTGATGACAATGCCCCTGCCTTGCACCTTATTACTGGCGAAGAGATTTCACAATGGTGTTACAGCAAAATACAAGCAGTGATGACAAGTATAACATGGATACGCAACAGGTGGAGAAAATACCAGTAGATGACATTGTAAAGATGTAAGGCAATTTCATAAATGCACTGGAACAACATGACTTCTTAACCGAGCATACTTTGAAAGAGAGAGCAAAACTAATGAGACAGATGATGCTGGAAAAACTTTTCAAGTGGGGCTGCCAACAATGTACGCCAATTTTACAAGATCCATTTCCTGGTCTCATGTCAGCCCCATTGTCCCAGCTACAGAAAGTGGACCTTTTAGAAGCTCCAATTGCCAGCTTTTCAATTACGAATAAATAAATTTGAATAAATTTAAGTTCTTGTTTGTACCTGTTCATGTTTCTAAGTTCCTTCATTCACATACAGTAGCTGGTCTAAAGGCTGCTGAGCAGCATAACCCTGAGCAAATTAACTCGACTGTTAAAGCACCGCAGCCCTGCTCTACCCCCATATGCCAATCCTCATTCTCCCCGCCAGTGCTCACCACAACACTCTCTCACCCCTCTGAACATAGTTTCATATTTTTTTCAATGTAATCTGGCAAGAAAATCTACCTCAGGTGAAGTCAACTGTGCTTTACCCGAAAACCAAAAGTATCCAAATTTCAATGCATGATTAATCCTGAATTTTTTGGATATAAGGATACCCAACCTGTATGTAAAAATCCTCTAACTATCTGCCTCATTAATGGCTAGTTTCCTGTCATATTTTGTTTTCTCCTTCTTTATTATTTTTGTCATCTTGTTTTTTTGAAACTTTCCCAATCCTCGGGTTTACCACTAATCATTACCACATTGTGTGTTTTTGTCATCCAATTTGATACTGTCCCTAAATTCCCTGGTTAACCATGGTTGCCTTAATCCCTTACTTCTTACTCATCAAGCTGTGTCTTTGCTGAGGGTCATGAATTATTTTCTTCAATACTTGCCATCATTCCTCAGACATTTTTTTCTGCTAAAATTCATTCCCAGTTCATTCCAACCAACTCTGCCTTCATCCTGATGTGCTTATCCTTGTTTAAATTTAGCACAACTGTTTCCAACTTGCTCTCACACTGAATGCTAAATTCTACTATATTACCCTTACATTTCCCTCAGGAAATCTTTTACACTGGGATCATTCATTAAACCTACCTCACTACACATCACCAGATCAAATATTGCCTGATCACTGGTTGGATCCACAACATATTGCTTCAAGAAACTGCCCCTAATTGAATTCTTCTCAGCTGCCTTAATCTGTTCTGATTTCCCAAATTTGATTTCATTATGTGCATCAGTGAAAGGGCTTGAGCCTTTTGTGCGAGAGTAGCATACCTTTTTTTTCAATGTAAGATTGAGTCAGGTATGAAGTTGGTACAGTTGTGTGCTTGGAATAAATTTAGGAACCAGTGAGGCTGAGAGGATTACAAAGAAAACTGCCAAAATCAGTAATTTGTTTAAATATTGTTTTTAAAGTTATCATATTTGTTGTTGTATGTATTTTTGTTGATCTAATTTATCAACATTGATAAATGTTTGGTAATATTTGACCTGGTATTACAGATATCAAGAAATATTTCCTTACTGATTTTTCTTTAATACCTTTTCTGAAGCTTACACCACTTCTGGTTTTGGATATCTTGTCTCACATGCCTGGAGTTCCTGGGCTTTTTATTGCCAGTGCCTTTAGTGGCACTTTGAGGTACGTAATATGTTACCTTCGCTTTTGGAATTCGCAGCATGTCACCTGGAATTAAATTTTAATGAAATATGTATTTGTGCAAAAAATACTGCTAATAATATTGGTATTAAGAAAAATGTTTGAATGCTGATGGAGATGCAGGAGGGAAACAGTGAGCTCTTTGTTTCATACTGTATATGGTGAGCTGCTGAATCATACTGGTAAGTGCTGAATGCTAGGAACTGAGTCAGCCCAGTGTAAATGAAAGATGACAATAGTAGGTGCATGGGAGTAAATTCATTGTCTTCCAATGGCTTCACAGAGAGGCACTGTGAGCCTTAACAAATTCAAGAAGAAGTAAAACAAACAAACAAAGAAACCTGTATCAGAGATAATGGGAACTGCAGATGCTGGATAATCCAAGATAATAAAGTGTGAAGCTGGATGAACACAGCAGGCCAAGCAGCATCTCAGGAGCACAAAAGCTGACGCTTCGGGCCTAGACCCTTCATCATTTTGTGCTCCTGAGATGCTGCTGGGCCTGCTGTGTTCATCCAGCCTCACATTTTATTATCCTGGTGAACCTCCTCTGCACCCTCTCCAAAGCATCCACATCCTTTTGGTAATGTGGCAACCAGAACTGTACACAGCACTCCAAATGTGGTCGAACCAAAGTCGTATACAACTGCGACATGACCTGCCAACTCTTGTACTCAATACCCCGCCCAGTGAAGGAAAGCATGCCATATGCCTTCTTGGCTACCCTATTGACCTGCGTTGTCACCTTCAGGGAACAATGGACCTGAACACCCAGATCTCTCTGTTCATCAATTTTCCCTAGGACTTTTCCATTTACTGTATAATTCACCCTTGAATTTGATCTTTCAAAATGCATCACCTCGCATTTGCCCAGATTGAACTCCATCTGCCATTTATCTGCCCAACTCTCCAGTCTATCTATATTCTGCTGTAATTTCTGACAGTCCCCTTCACTATCAGCTACTTCACCAATCTTAGTGTCATCAGAAAACTTGCTGATCAGACCACCTACACCTTCCTCCAGATCATTTACATATATCACAGACACCAATGGTCCCAGCACAGATCCCTGTGGAACACCACTGGTCACAGGTCTCCAATTTGAGAAACTCCCTTCTACTACTACCCTCTGTCTCCAGTTGCCCAGCCAGTTTTTTATCCATCTAGCTAGCACACCCTGGACCCCATGTGACTTCACTTTCTCCATCAGCCTGCCATGAGGAACCTTATCAAACATCTTACTGAAGTCCATGTATATGACATCTACAGCTTTTCCCTCATCAATCAACTTTGTCATGTCCTCAAAGAATTCTATTAAGTTGGTAAGATATGACCTTCCCTGTACAAAACCATGTTGCCTATCACTGATAAGCCCATTTTCTTCCAAATGGGAATAGATCCTATCCCTCAGTATCTTCTCCAGTAGCTTCCCTACCACTGACGTCAGGCTCACCGGTCGATAATTACCTGGATTATCCTTTTTAAACAAGGGGACAACATTAGCAAGTCTCCAGTCCTCTGGCACCTCACCCGTGTCTAAGGACGCTGCAAAAATATCTGTTAGGGCCCCAGCTATTTCCTCTCTCGCTTCCCTCAGTAACCTGGGATAGATCCCATCCGGACCTGGGGACTTGTCCAGCTTAATGTCTTTTAGGATACCCAACACTTCCTCCTTCCTTATGTCAACTTGACCTAGACTAAGCAAACATCTATCCATAACCTTAACATCTGTCATGTCCGTGATAATGGGAACTGCAGATGCTGGAGAATCCAAGATAATGAAATGTGAGGCTGGACGAACACAGCAGGCCCAGCAGCATCTCAGGAGCACAAAAGTTGACGTTTCGGGCCTAGACCCTTCATCAGAGAGGGGGATGGGGTGAGGATTCTGAAATAAATAGGGAGAGAGGGGGAGGCGGACCGAAGATGGAGAGAAAAGAAGATAGGGGGAGAGGAGAGTATAGGTGGGGAGGTAGGGAGGGGATAGGTCAGTCCAGGGAAGACGGTCAGGTCAAGGAGGTGGGATGAGGTTAGTAGGTAGGAGATGGAGGTGCGGCTTGGGGTGGGAGGAAGGGATGGGTGAGAGGAAGAACAGGTTAGGGAGGCAGAGACACGTTGGACTGGTTTTGGGATGCAGTGGGTGGAGGGGAAGAGCTGGGCTGGTTGTGTGGTGCAGTGGGGGGAGGGGACGAACTGGGCTGGTTTTGGGATGCGGTGGGGGAAGGGGAGATTTTGAAGCTGGTGAAGTCCACATTGATACCATTGGGCTGCAGCGTTCCCAAGCGGAATATGAGTTGCTGTTCCTGCAACCTTCGGGTGGCATCATTGTGGCACTGCAGGAGGCCCATGATGGGCATGTCATCTAAAGAATGGGAGGGGGAGTGGAAATGGTTTGCGAGTGGGAGGTGCAGTTGTTTATTGCGAACTGAGCGGAGGTGTTCTGCAAAGCGGTCCCCAAGCCTCCGCTTGGTTTCCCCAATGTAGAGGAAGCCACACCGGGTACAGTGGATGCAGTATACCACATTGGCTTCATGTGGAAAGTCATCTTGGGGCCTGGGATAGGGATGAGGGAGGAGGTGTGAGGGCAAGTGTAGCATTTCCTGTGGTTGCAGGGGAAGGTGCCGTGTGTGGTGGGGTTGGAGGGCAGTGTGGAGCGAACAAGGGAGTCACGGAGAGAGTGGTCTCTCCGGAAAGCAGACAGGGGTGGGGATGGAAAAATGTCTTGGGTGGTGGGGTCGGATTGTAGATGGCGGAAGTGTCAGAGGATGATGCGTTGTATCCGGAGGTTGGTGGGGTGGTGTGTGAGAACGAGGGGGATCCTCTTTGGGCGGTTGTGGCGGGGGCGGGGTGGGAGGGATGTGTTGCGGGAAATGCGGGAGACCTGGTCAAGGGTGTTCTCGACCACTGTGGGGGGAAAGTTGCAGTCCTTGAAGAACTTGGACATCTGGGATGTGCGGGAGTGGAATGCCTCATCGTGGGAGCAGATGCGGCGAGGCGGAGGAATTGGGAATAGGGGATGGAATTTTTGCAGGAGGGTGGGTGGGAGGAGGTGTATTGTAGGTAGCTGTGGGAGTTGGTGGGCTTGAAATGGACATCAGTTACAAGCTGGTTGCCTGAGATGGAGACTGAGAGGTCCAGGAAGGTGAGGGATGTGCTGGAGATGGCCCAGGTGAACTGAAGGCTGGGGTGGAAGGTGTTGGTGAAGTGGATGAACTGTTCAAGCTCCTCTGGGGAGCACGAGGCGGCGCCGATACAGGCATCAATGTAACAGAGGAAGAGGTGGGGTTTGGGGCCTGTGTAGGTGCGGAAGAGGGACTGTTCCACGTAACCTACAAAGAGGCAGGCATCTCCCCTTCCCTCACCGCTTCCGTTCGTCCCCTCCCCCCACTGCACCACACAACCAGCCCAGCTCTTCCCCTCCACCCACTGCATCCCAAAACCAGTCCAACCTGTCTCTGCCTCCCTAACCTGTTCTTCCTCTCACCCATCCCTTTCTCCCACCCCAAGCCGCACTTCCATCTCCTACCTACGAACCTCATCCCACCTCCTTGACCTGTCCGTCTTCCCTGGACTGACCTATCCCCTCCCTGCCTCCCCACCTATACTCTCCTCTCCCCCTATCTTCTTTTCTCTCCATCTTCGGTCCGCCTCCCCCTCTCTCCCTATTTATTCCAGAACCCTCACCCCATCCCCCTCTCTGATGAAGGGTCTAGGCCCGAAACGTCAACTTTTGTGCTCCTGAGATGCTGCTGGGCCGGCTGTGTTCATCCAGCCTCACATTTCATTATCTGTCATGTCCCTCTCCTTGGTGAATACCGATGCAAAGTACTCGTTAAGAATGTCACCCATTTTCTCTGAATCAGCACATAACTTTCCTCCTTGTCCTTAAGTGGGCCAATCCTTTCTCTAGTTACCCTCTTGCTCTTTATATATGAATAAAAGTCTTTGGGATTTTCCTTAACCATGTTTGCTAGCAATATCTCATGTCCTCTCTTAGCCCTCTTAAAGACAGAGAAATTCTGGAAAATATTATTGAAGATTTTAAAATATAATCAGACATGTTACTAAGAATAAGCAGACATCAGCTCTTCCAACTATCCTACCACTCTCTAACCCAGGTACAAGATGCATTCAGAAGTAATGTTGTCTAAGTTTTGCCCCTTTTTTGCAGAGCAAAACTCAGTTTATTCCCTGTTTGCCCCAGGAAAATATAAATAAATATTGCTAAAACCTACATTTTTGCGCAAATTAATTGTTGTAGGTATGTAAAGGACACAGTAAAACTTTGCATTGAACCACAAGACAGGTTTTCTCTGATTTTAGACTGCATGAAAGTTTCTGGCACTTATTGGCTGCCAGTCGGCTTTCTACCAGAACAATAAACCTGGAGTGGACAGCGCCACCTACCTACACTGCCAGATAATCAAAGACCACAATATTCGAGATAACAAGGTGTAGAGCTGGATGAGCACAGCAGAACACGCAGCATCAGAGGAGCAGAAAGGCTGACATTTCGGGTCCAAACCCTGATTTGGCAGCACCAAGGCTGAGGCCAAAGCTGTTTCTGGCACAGCACCTCTTGACCCCAACTTGGAGAATCATGACTGCTATGAGCTGGCTGTAGGGGTGGTTGGAAGTGAGGGCTGTCTGTCAGTGACCACACCTCTGCCTTCAATCTAGTCCCTCAGTTATGCACAAAATAGTGCAGAACACCCACTCCCCTTGCCCCACACATGCACCAAACTGACAAGCAGGGGCACTGATCTACCAAGAGATAACAAGGTGTAGAGCTGGATGAACACAGCAGGCCTACAACTGGTCTACCAGTCAGGTAGGGCAGCTTTTTCTTGTTCCACCTGGAGCTGAGGTCCACCTGAGGAGCACAGGTAAGATAAGGCTCTTCAATGATTGTTAATTGACCACTTAAATGCGTCAATTGGTGATAGAGAGAAACATCAACCATGGCCCGTCATGCCCCAAATCAAATTTCTGGGGTTTTGGGAAGGGAGCAGGGGTCCCTCTGGTGCCTACCCCAACAATCAGATGCCCTTCCCTACCACTCTTTGGGTGGAATTCCGCTCTTAAATTTTTCAGTACACATTGCATTTTCCTAGAGACATGCTTGTCAATGAGGAGAGGCCAAAGGGGCATATTTATTTATAAAGTAGGTGAGTTTAAAAACTGACCCATCAAATTACTCCAGCCAAAGTTAATGTGAATATGTAGATTCTAAATTCATTTGATATGTGTTGTTTCTGTTATATTTCTGTTATAATTCCTGTTTTATTCTTCATGTCCACAGCACAATCTCCTCGGGCATCAATGCTATGACTGCAGTCTTGGTGGAAGATATTATAAAACCAAACTGGAGATCATGGGACCATCTTTCTGATGATAGGAAGACACTGATCTCAAAGTTTCTAGGTTATCTTACAACTTCTGAAATTCCAATAGGACGGAGCTTGAAGTACAGAAAGAACAATGACATAATTTAGTGTGACATTTCACTTGTCTATAAAGGCACATCATAAATTGCTTGTTTTGATGACACGGGGTAGTCACTGACTATCAGATGCAGCCTGCATTGATCTTTTTCTGGAGCAGTTGAAGAGTAAAATGGCATGTGCAACGAACTGAAACTCTTAACTGGTGCCCGGAAAGACATTAGAAAACTGTTGCTTTTAGCCAGCTAATAACCATTCTTCATGTTTAGGGTATTTATAAGCATGTTGAGGTTGGTTGGCTCGCTGAGCTGGTTTGCTGTTCCGCAGACGTTTCGTTACCGTGCTGGGTAATGTGCTTACCAAGCGTGGTAACGAAACGTCTGAGGAACAGCAAACCAGCTCAGCGAGCCAACCAACCTCAATACCCACAGCCAGAGCTACAGATCTACTCCAAAACCTTATTTATAATCATCTTTGCATGTTGTGACAAAGTATTCAGTAACAGTTGGCATTGAGTGATAAGATCTTCAAAGTTCTAATTAGTCCTTTTGATCTATGCATCATCTCAATGTTCCAGGGTGTTCCACTGCTACCCGTGCCGCTTCTCCAGTCCATAGGAGTTGTCATTTTCTTGATAACTTCCTTTTTTTTCCAACTCTTTTATCTTGTTGTTTGGGCTAGACTTGTGGGTATTTGGAACTTTAGCAGATGCAGAGTTGGTCTCGCACTGTCACCTACTTCAAGATAACATTCTCCAAGTGGCTGTCCAGGATCTGTAAAAACGTCTTAATTATTTTCCAGTATCTATGGCTTAGCCACCTGTAAAATGCTGCAAATCTCTTCTGGTTACTAGCCCAAGTTTCAGACTTGCTTCAACTGAGATGAGTGAGTTCTACTTACTGCCTTCTATTTGGAACCCAAAATCTTCATTTTTCTTGTTATATTTGTTCTTGTGGCACAAGGAACATTATATTAAGGAGCCACAAGCTTACTTTTGAGGGCTTTATTTGGGTCACCATCTTGAACTACTTCATACAAGTCTATCAAAATTTGACAGCCTCTTGATGTTCTCCTTTTGTCATCATTTTTTAATAGTCACAAACCATTTACCGCATTTAAACCTGATGATACCAACCTCCTATGTGGTGTAGGGTTATTTATCAGAATCATCAGTTGATATCTCTCCAGCAGCAGCTTTATACGCTTACTTCGCTTCTTTCTAGCTAAGCACTTATACAGGAAGTGATTCAGCTGTTTGCTCTTCCCACAATAGATACGCTTCCTTCACTTTTGTGTGATGTCCTGAATAAATTTATATCCAGCCCCTGACTTTGATCTTTCTGCTGTCCTGTCTACAAGTATTTAGTCCTTTTTCCCGACCTGTTCTAATTTAGCCCAGAATGTCTGGTAGCGTGAGGCAAAGCCTCATTTTATTTCCCACTAACATTATCTAGCTGATGATTGACGATCTCAAAGCATCTGCACATATGGATAGCTTTCTTGAGAATAAGTTTCTCTTCTCTCAGCGGGCATGCACCACAGCAGGATCTTTTATGCCTTAGATAATCCTGCCTCTGAAGAGATCATCTCCCTATTATCTAAACAGATTCTAACCAGATGTATTAGTCATTTGCCGATCAATATTCCCCCTCTCTTTGTGAACTCTCGTGTTGAACTCACACGCACAGACAAAATAGTATGGGGTTCAAAGTGTATCTTCAAAACTTTCAAAGTCTCTGCAGTTTGGCATTGTTGCTCCTCAGTAAAGTCTAGGCTGTAACATTCTTTCCAAGTCACCATTTGCAGGATTTTAATTCCTGTTGGCTCAATTTTTAAAATTAATTCCTTTGCTGTTTAATAATTCTACAACTGAGTGGAAAGATTCCAATTGTGTTTCATATTTCATTTCCACAGCAGCTGGAAGCAGAAATCTCACAACCACTTTGACTCATCAACTAAAATTGCAGAATCCTGTTGTATTAACTCCTTTCTTGTTGTTTCTTTTAGTAGCTGGCTTTCTTGTGTCTCTGAAAATTCACATTTATTCAGTTAGACCAATCCTGACACCATGTTTTAAATAATGTTTAATGCCTGCCACAAGCATCCAAATGCTCCCCACCCATCCACTTAACACCAGAGCCAATTTAATGCCAACTCATATTAAATCCATGCCTCCACAACTACACTGCATACTGTACTTGCATTGACCATGCCAACTCATCCAGTATTTACTATAGGCAAATCATAGGAACAACGTTGAAATTAAGTAATATCTAATACAACCTTTACTGCAGTTAAAAAAAAAGACATTGCAGTTCACAAAAGCCCAGTCAAAAGTTTTAAATCACCTTGAGTGTTCTTGGCCTAACCGCCTTCAGTTGCTGCATCAATGACTTTTACTCCATATTAACATCAGAAATGGGGATGGTCGCTGATGATTGCACATTATTCAGCACCATTCACAGCTCCTCAGATACTGAAACAGTCCATGTCCATGTGCAACAAAACCTTGGCAATACCCAGGTTTGGGCTGATAAGCGGAAAATTACATTCACATGCAATGATTGCCAAGCAATGGCCAATTCCAACAAGAAAGGATCTAACCATCTTGACATTCAAAGGAATTGCCATCACGGAATCCCCAACTACCAGCCTGCTTAGGATTACATTGCCCAGAAACTGAGTGGACTAGCCATGTAAATACCATCATACAAGAGCAGGTCAGGGATTGGGAACCATGCAGTGAGTAACACATCTGCTGTCTCCCCAAAGCCTGTTGGCCATCTACAAGACACAAGTCAGAAATGTGATGTAGTACTTACCTGAATGAGCGCAGGTCCAACAACCCTCTAGAAGCTTGACACCATCCATGACAAAGCAGCCTTCTTGATTGGTAGCCCATCCACCATATTAAACGTTAATTTCCTTTACTCCGATGCACAATGGCAGCAGTGTATAATATTTACAAGATACACCATAGTGATTCACCAAGCCTTCTTCAAACCTGCAATTTCTACCATCTAGAATTGCAATGGCAGCAGATATATGGGAACAAGCCACCTGCAAATTTGCTTCCAAACCACACACCACCCTAGCTTGATACTGTTTTCCATTTCTGCACTGTGCTGGGCAAAATCCTGGAACTTCCTCCCCTACATCACTGTGGGTGTCTCCACACACGAAGGGCTGCAGCCATTTGAAAACAGCCCAACAACTCCTCCTCCAGGGTAGTTAAGGATGGGTAATAAATGTTGGCTTCATCAGCGACACCTACTTCGCATGAATGGATAAAAAGTACAGAATTATATACATATACATACCTCAAAGAGAACCAGTCCCTGAGTTTGTTTGTTGAGAAGATGAGCCTTGCCAGCTGGGAATATTCCAGATTTAAGGCCTATCCTGTTCTACTTGTGCTGAATGTAGTAGAAGTTGTCCCAGTAACAAAAATAAACTGATGAAATTAAGAAAAGTGCAGTATTCTAAATGCCCACAGACAATGCATTCCTGCTGATTTTCTTCTCTATTTTATTTAGCTATGGCATTCGGGGTTTTGACAATGCTTCTTGCAGGCTTAACTTCTCTCTTAGATGAAAATGTAATGCAGGTAAACACATGATTAAGTAAAAGTATAAAATGGATGTGACTTGATTTACAAAATTCAATTCAATAGCAATGTTATAATTTGTGTTGATAAAATAGTGTTTATTTTCTTTCTCAGCTAATCCGAAGTATTGATGGACTATTCCTAGGACCTCTGTTGGGTATATTCACTTTAGCAGCTTTATTTCCAAATGCCAATAGCAAGGTAAGACTATGCACAGGAATGCAATCCCATTCCTATCCCCTAGATAAATCAAGTAGTGTAAGGAATAATTTCATGGCCTTTTCTCAGTAGTTATTGTTCCTGTTTTCACTTCGAAATATGTTCATGACTTCATCATGCTGCCTACATTTTATGAGTCTTTACTAGTATCCAGTAGGGGAAATGTGTATTATTCCCAATCTCAAATTGTCTTGTGATTTTTTTAAACTTGCTTGTTATGATTTTGCATTCATTGTTCATGTTAAATAATTTGCTAATTTCTACCATTTCCAAACAGTGATTGTACTTGAAAAACAATTATTTGCCTAAGAAAAAAATTGGAAGATCCTAATGATGTAAAAGGTGTGAGATAAATCCAGCTTCATTCTTTCTTTCTGCCAGTCTTGAAAAAGAGTCATACTGGACTTGAAACATTCACTTGTTTCACTCCATGGATGCTGTATGACCTATTGAGTTTCTCCGTCCTTTTCTGTTTCAATTAAAGTAAATGCTTATGCCATTACTCCAAGGTTTGTGTCAATGTTATGACAGGGAATTGGAAGAAGCCCTGAGAAACATCCAACTGATTATATCAGATGAATACTCTTCTGTTAGCAGTGTACAAGTAATTAAAACAATGTTAACTGAGCATGCAGCCAGAAGGCCTGGAGTAATCAATCTCCCCAGGCTTCCGACAATATCCTGATCACAATGTTTTATTTGATTTCATTAATCCCAGGGAGCATTTGTGGCTATGCTGTTTAGTTCTGCCTTGAATTTGCTTTTGGGAATTGGCTCCCAGGTGTACCCACCTACTGCGAAATTTACAAAGAAGCTGGAGACATCAGGAGCGGGTTGCCATCTTTTTAATATCACTATATCAAGCTCCACCAATGTGACATCTTTACTCACAACCATAGAAACACCTGCAGCACCAAATAAAACGTAAGTCAAATTGTTTATCCAAACTATAAAAAAAGAATTGGTTCTGTTGTCATAATGCACTTGAGAAACTGCGCAGAAACTCAAGCCCCACTAATCCCCGGATTGTCACAAACAGTAAAGGTATAATGAAATTACTCAAAAGAAGCCACTCCTCCATTTACATATCTAATGAATTCAGGTTAGCAGGAAGTGCTGACCAGGTTTCAATATTTAACATGATTTACTATTTGTTACAAAGAAGTAAATTCTAACCAGAGGCAAACAAGGTGCCTCAACAGGGTTACCAACTAGTGAATTAGAACTAGACCTAGATCTTTGAACTTACAGTTATTTAATAATGTTGGGACCTTTTCTTCCATTTTGCGTTTATTAACAAGTTGTGAACTGAAATGAGAAAGACCTGTTTTAAGAGCAATGTTTTACAGAGTGGTTATAGTATTGAAAGGCAAGTAATGTGACACCCATGGCAAGCATTATAAACAACTTCAGAGATAGTAGGAACTGCAGATGCTGGAGAATCTGAGATAACAAGGTGTAGAGCTGGATGAACACAGCAGGCCAAGCGGCATCAGAGGAGCAGGAGAAGGAGTATAAATAACGTTTGAACAAGCAGTAATTGAAGTTGGAGTTGGAGGTGATTTGGAGGGAGTGTGTGAACTTAGCCTTTCCTGACACCACCATGTTGATTGGTCAATGGACTAGCAACAAGGTCATTGATGACAGAGACTTTTTGACTGCAACAGGTGTATCATTGGCTCTAGGATAAGTAAACAGCTCAGAGCTGAGAGAGAGAGAGAGAGAGAGAAACATAGTTCCATGCAGATCAAGAGTGATTTTTTTGTTCTCAGCAATCAAAGTCGCTGTAAACCTAAAGAAAATCTTTTTATTTTTCCTGTAACAGCTGTTGTAAGCTGTGAATTCTAACTGATAAGTCGGAAACATTTTAATGAATGAACCAGCTACCTCATGTTTTATACTAACCAGTGGAAGCATCTGGAGAATGATGTCTGAATCAATGTGCTGACCAGCAGAAGAATCATAAGGATCAATTTAGTAATAGAATCTGGGAACAAAGACAACTCACCTGTCTTTCCAGATCTTTCCTGTCTGCCTCACATGCTGTATCCTATCTGTTTTACCTGTGTGTGTTTATGTGAGAGTTTATAAGGGAATCAGTATTTTAACTGATAGGGTTAATTGACAGTGGTTTTTAGCTGCTTTCCTATAGTTAGAGTTGTAATAAACATCAGTTCTTGTTCAGTATAGAAACCTGGTCTGGGCTTCATCAACCTGTGTCTGAAAGTCAGGAAATTGGAGGACATAAGGTACTTTATAAAATCTTTAACTTTTGTGACGACTTTGGGAATAGCAGCTCAATTTCCAGTGCATGACCCAAAACGTAGAAATAATAAACTAAATATACAATATAGAATGTCTATTATCAATAACTTAAGTTTAAATTCTACTTTAGGAACAGCCTATTTGAAGATATATTTTCCATATCCTATGGATACTACACCCCACTTGGATGCCTAACTGCAGTTATGATAGGTTTGCTAGTCAGTATGGTTACTGGTAAGTAAAATAAAGTTGTAAGAAATAAGAATCCTTAATAAATATTATCTCTTACAATGACAAACTTATCATCTTGTTGGCACTGTGTGATTTCCCCTCTTTGAAGTGTGCGTATGAGTCAAGTTAGTTTACATCATTTTCCAGTTTTATATGTTTCCTTCTGAAACGACCAGGAAATGATCTTCAGCATGAAGTAAACATAGAAACCAGTTTTGAAGTTTGTGATGGACAGTGAGAGAGCTAATCAGGTGATCTTGGGTGTCTATCTCACATTCATTGGTTAGAAAGGTTCAAACAAAGACCATATCAGTAAACCAGCGAACCATAAAAATAATGTGTATTAATAAATGTTTGGAGTCAGCTGGCCGTCCTCTTCAGCCAGCCATCTTCCTCAGACAGAAGATGGCCAGGAAAGATGGAGTAAGACCAAGGGAAGAGTTCACCCAGAAAGCAGGATCTGCCATCACACACTACTGAGTCAACCAATGTTTCATCCTCTGGTATCAGTGAACTAACCTCAACCATCACAGGTTGTACACTTACATAAAGTCATAGGGGTGCGTATAGCACAGATAATGGCCCATTGGGTCTGCTACAGTCAAAAATATGCACCTAACTATTCTAATCCTGTTTTCCAACTCTTGGTCCACAGCCTTGTATGCCTGTCCATCACAAGTTTCTTCTCTGTTTAACTGACCTATCATCTCTAAACTGTTGCTTCTTAATAATCTAAAATCAGCTAATTTAAAATTACTTGTGAATCATTGACTGCCTATCTTGGGAGTTATTGGTGACTCACAGACACAAAGTCTTACATTTGATATTTTAGACGTTGGGGTGTTAGGCTTGTTGGTTGGTGTTAATCTCAGTTAATGGATTTGAAGTGACACCTAATTATTCACCTCATTCTTCTATTGATATGATCCCAGGTGATGACATGTCTGGATAATCAGATCCCAGACTGACATCTGGCCTAATAGATCATAGAGACAAAAAGTGCGGCAGATGCTGGAATCCAGGGCAGACAAACAGGAGGCTGGAAGAGCACAGCAGGCCAGCCCGCATCTGGAGGAAAAGAGCAGTCAATATTTCAGGTATTCCCCTTCTTCAGGACTGACTGCTCCTTTCCTTTAGATGCTGCCTGACATGCTGTGTTCTTCCAGCCCCCTGTTTGTCTGCCATGTTTACTTTGCTCAGTTACAAACTATCCCCGTGTATACAAAAATTCATCAGTTCTGAAAGATTTCCTCTGTGTCCAGTTGTTTTAAAAGAAATTACCATTGCTACAGAAATACTGATCATTAAACACTTCAGCCGCACAGAAAAACCAAATGTCACTAATTTTAAAATCACTATCCAAACTTAAATATACATGATATTTACACGCATACACAGCCTACATCACAACTCTCCTCAAAGAGTGAAAACAGATCTTTAAGAGGAATTTTCATTACTCATCAAAATTTAACTTCGCACTAATGCTGTGTCTCACTAACGGCAGTAACTTGCTGGCAGTAGTCGCTCCATAAAATTCACACATCCCAATGTCCCCAGCCAACCCCTTTATAATTGCCTGCTCCAGCCTAGCCTGCCCAGCTACATTGTGGTGAACAAGTTGACTGTGCATCCGTTGTCCTCATTCATTCCTCTCACCTCCTCCCCCTCCTCCACCCCCAAGTGAAGCCGTGTGCTGCTGATTATAGACAAACCCTCTCCCTCAGTACGTAGCAACCATATTTAAGTTCGCAGTTACCATATCACCCAGTGTGCTGCTATCAATAAAGAATTTACTTGAACAATCTCTTTTGCAGGCACATGGATAATTTTCTAAGAGGAATTGTACAGTGTGGTGAGAAATTGTGAAGCAGTTTATCCTGCAATCACGAAGTTCAGTCTTTCATGTTGTTTGGTTTGATTCAAATGAGATACATTAGAATGTTCTTCTCCCAGTTTAAAGTGTGACCTGTTTGACTTGCACATTTTGTAGGTTATCATCAAATTTAGTTCAAAGCTTTATTTCGGGTATCAACACCTCAAGGTTCCCAAATTGTTGTTTAAGCTAAACATATTTCTTCAGCACTCAAAAAGCAACTTATACACAACAGTATACATATACACAACAGTATATTTATACACAACAGTACACATATACACAACAGTATACTTATACACAACAGTATACATATACACAACAGTATACATATACACAACAGTATACTTATACACAACAGTATACCTATACACAACAGTATACATATAAACAACAGTATACATATACACAACAGTATACTTATACACAACAGCATACTTATACACAACAGTATACATATACACAACAGTATACATATACACAAAAGTATACTTATACACAACAGTATACATATACACAACAGTATACATATACACAACAGAATACTTATACACAACAGCATACATATACACAACAGTATACATATACACAAAAGTATACTTATACACAACAGTATACATATACACAACAGTATACTTATACACAACAGTATACATATACACAACAGTATACCTATACACAACAGTATACATATAAACAACAGTATACATATACACAACAGTATACGTATACACAACAGTATACATATACACAACAGTATACATATACACAAGAGTATACTTATACACAACAGTATACATATACACAACAGTATACTTATACACAACAGTATACATATACACAACTGTATACTTATACACAACATTATACATATACACAACAGTATACATATACACAACACTATACTAATACACAACAGTATACATATACACAACAGTGTACTTACACACAACAGTATACTTATACACAACTGTATACTTATACACAACAGTATACATATACACAACAGTATACTTATACACAACAGTATACATATACACAACAGTATACTCATACACAACAGTATACATATACACAACAGTATACTTATACACAACAGTATACATATACACAACAGTATACCTATACACAACAGTATACATATACACAACAGTATACTTATACACAACAGGATACATATACACAACAGTATGCATATACACAACAGTATGCAGACACACAACAGTATACGTGTACACAACAGTATACATATACACAACAGTATACTTATACACAACAGTATACATATACACAACAGTATACTCATACACAACAGTATATATATATATACACAACAGTATACTTATACACAACAGTATACTTATACACAGCAGTATACATATGCACAACAGTATACTTATACACAAGAGTATACATATACACAACAGTGTACTTATACACAACAGTATACTTATACACAACAGTATACATATACGCAACAGTATACTTATACACAACAGTATGCATATACACAACAGTGTACTTATACAGAACAGTATACTTATACACAATGGTATACATATACACAACAGTATACTTATACACAACAGTATACATATACACAACACTATACTTATACACAACAGTTTACATATACACAACAGTATACATATACACAACAGTATACTTATACACAACAGTATGCATATACACAACAGTATGCATACACACAACAGTATACTTATACACAACAGTATACATATACACAACAGTATACTTATACACAACAGTATACATATACACAACAGTGTTTTTATACACAACACTATACTTATACACAACAGTATACATATACACAACAGTATACTTATACACAACAGTATACTTATACACAACAGTACACATACACACAACAGTATGCTTATACACAACAGTATACTTATACACAACAGTATACATAGACACAACAGCATACTTATACACA
The DNA here is from genome assembly GCF_030684315.1 of Stegostoma tigrinum. Lineage (NCBI taxonomy): Eukaryota > Metazoa > Chordata > Chondrichthyes > Orectolobiformes > Stegostomatidae > Stegostoma > Stegostoma tigrinum. The sequence continues at coordinate 7,712,111 of NC_081375.1, forward strand.
ACAGTATACCTATACACAACAATATACATATACACAACTGTATACTTATACACAACAGTATACATATACACAACAGTATACTTATACACAACAGGATACATATACACAACACTATACTTATACACAACAGTATACATATACACAACAGTATACTTATACACAAGAGTATACATATACACAACAGTGTACTTATACACAACAGTATACATATACACAACAGTATACATATACACAACAGTATACTTATACACAACAGTATGCATATACACAACAGTGTACTTATACAGAACAGTATACTTATACACAATGGTATACATATACACAACAGTATCCGTATACACAACAGTATACATATACACAACACTATACTTATACACAACAGTATACATATACACAACAGTATACCTATACACAACAGTATACATATACACAACAGTATACTCATACACAACAGTATACTTATACACAACAGTATACATATACACAACAGTATACATATACACAACAGTATACTTATACACAACAGTATACATATACACAACAGGATACTTATACACAACAGTATACTTATACACAACAGGATACATATACACAAAAGTATACTTATACACAAAAGTATACATATACACAACAGTATACTTATACACAACAGTATACATATACACAACAGTATACTTATACACAACAGTATACTTATACACAACAGTATACATATACACAACAGGATACTTTTACACAACAGTATACTTATACACAACAGGATACATATACACAAAAGTATACTTATACACAACAGTATACATATACACAACAGTATACTTATACACAACAGTATACATATACACAACAGTGTTTTTATACACAACACTATACTTATACACAACAGTATACATATACACAACAGTATACTTATACACAACAGTATACTTATACACAACAGTACACATACACACAACAGTATGCTTATACACAACAGTATACTTATACACAACAGTATACATATACACAACAGCATACTTATACACAACAGTATAGTTATACACAAGAGTATACATATACACAACGGTGTACTTATACACAACAGTATACATATACACAACAGTATACATATACACAACAGTATACTTATACACAACAGTATGCATATACACAACAGTGTACTTATACAGAACAGTATACTTATACACAATGGTATACATATACACAACAGTATACATATACACAACAGTATACATATACACAAGAGTATACTTATACACAACAGTATACATATACACAACAGTATACTTATACACAACAGTATACATATACACAACTGTATACTTATACACAACATGATACATATACACAACAGTATACATATACACAACAGTATGCATATACACAACAGTATGCATATACACAACAGTATACTCATACACAACAGTATACATATACACAACAGTATACTCATACACAACAGTATACTTATACACAACAGTATACATATACACAACAATATACTCATACACAACTGTATACATATACACAACGGTATACTCATACACAACAGTATACTTATACACAACAGTATACATATACACAACAGTATACTTATACACAACAGGATACATATACACAACAGTATGCATATACACAACAGTATGCATACACACAACAGTATACGTATACACAACAGTATACATATACACAACAGTATACTTATACACAACAGTATACATATACACAACAGTATACTTATACACAACAGTATGCATATACACAACTGTATACTTATACACAACATTATACATATACACAACAGTAAACATATACACAACACTATACTAATACACAACAGTATACATATACACAACAGTGTACTTATACACAACAGTATACTTATACACAACAGTATACTTATACACAACAGTATACATATACACAACAATATACTTATACACAACAGCATACTTATACACAACAGTGTACATGTACACAACAGTATACTTATATACAACAGGATACATATACACAACAGTATACTTATACACAACAGCATATATATACACAACAGTATACTTATACAGAACAGTATACTTATACACAATAGTATACATATACACAACAGTATACTCATACACAACAGTATACATATACACAACAGTATACTCATACACAACAGTATACTTATACACAACAGTATACATATACACAACAGTATACTCATACACAACAGTATACATATACACAAAAGTATACTTATACACAACAGTATACATATACACAAGAGTATACTTATACACAACAGTATACATATACACAACGGTATACTCATACACAACAGTATACTTATACACAACAGTATACATATACACAACAGTATACTTATACACAACAGGATACATATACACAACAGTATGCATATACACAACAGTATGCATACACACAACAGTATACTTATACACAACATTATACATATACACAACAGTATACATATACACAACAGTATACTCATACACAACAGTATACATATACACAACAGTATACTTATACACAACAGTATACATATACACAAGAGGATACTTATACACAACAGTATACTTATACACAACAGGATACATATACACAAAAGTATACTTATACACGACAGTATACATATACACAACAGTATACATATACACAAGAGTATACTTATACACAACAGTATACATATACACAACTGTATACTTATACACAACATTATACATATACACAACAGTATACATATACACAACAGTATACTCATACACAACAGTATACTTATACACAACAGTATACTTGTACACAACAGTATACTCATACACAACAGTATACATATACACAACGGTATACTCATACACAACAGTATACATATACACAACAGTATACATATACACAACAGTATACTTATACACAACAGGATACATATACACAACAGTATGCATATACACAACAGTATGCATACACACAACAGTATACGTATACACAACAGTATACATATACACAACAGTATACTTATACACAACAGTATACTCATACACAACAGTATACATATACACAACACTATACTTATACACAACAGTATACATATACACAACAGTATACTTATACACAACAGTATACTTATACACAACAGTATACATATACACAACTGTATACTTATACACAACAGTATACATATACACAACACTATACTTATACACAACAGTATACATATACACAACAGTGTACTTATACACAACAGTATACATATACACAACTGTATACATATACACAACTGTATACATATACACAACAGTATGCTTATACACAGCAGTATACTTATACACAACAGTGTACATATACACAACAGTATACATCTACACAACAGTATACGTATACACAGCAGTATACTTATACACAACAGTATACATATACACAACAGTATACATCTACACAACAGTATGCATATACAAAACAGTGTACTTATACAGAACAGTATACTTATACACAATGGTATACATATACACAACAGTATACTTATACACAACAGTATACATATACACAACACTATACTTATACACAACAGTATACATATACACAACAGTATACTTATACACAACAGTATACATATACACAACAGTGTACTTATACACAACAATATACTTATACACAACAGTATACATATACACAACATTATACATATACACAACAGTATACTTATACACAACAGTATGCATATACACAACAGTATGCATACACACAACAGTATACCTATACACAACAGTATACATATACACAACAGTATACTCATACACAACAGTATACTTATACACAACAGTATACATATACACAACAGTATACATATACACAACAGTATACTTATACACAACAGTATACATATACACAACAGGATACTTATACACAACAGTATACTTATACACAACAGGATACATATACACAAAAGTATACTTATACACAACAGTATACTCATACACAACAGTATACTTATACACAACAGTATACATATACACAACAGTGTTTTTATGCACAACACTATACTTATACACAACAGTATACATATACACAACAGTATACTTATACACAACAGTATACTTATACACAACAGTACACATACACACAACAGTATGCTTATACACAACAGTATACTTATACACAACAGTATACATATACACAGCAGCATACTTATACACAACAGTATACTTATACACAAGAGTATACATATACACAACGGTGTACTTATACACAACAGTATACATATACACCACAGTATACTTATACACAACAGTATGCATATACACAACAGTGCACTTATACAGAACAGTATACTTATACACAATGGTATACATATACACAACAGTATACATATACACAACAGTATACATATACACAAGAGTATACTTATACACAACAGTATACATATACACAACAGTATACTTATACACAACAGTATACCTATACACAACTGTATACTTATACACAACATTATACATATACACAACAGTATACATATACACAACACTATACTAATACACAACAGTATACATATACACAACAGTGTACTTATACACAACAGTATACTTATACACAACTGTATACTTATACACAACAGTATACATATACACAACAGTATACTTATACACAACAGTATACATATACACAACAGTATACTCATACACAACAGTATACTTATACACAACAGTATACATATACACAACAGTATACATATACACAAGAGTATACTTATACACAACAGTATACATATACACAACAGTATACTTATACACAACAGTATACATATACACAACAGTATACTTATACACAACATTATACATATACACAACAGTAAACATATACACAACACTATACTAATACACAACAGTATACATATACACAACAGTGTACTTATACACAACAGTATACTTATACACAACAGTATACTTATACACAACAGTATACATATACACAACAATATACTTATACACAACAGCATACTTATACACAACAGTGTACATGTACACAACAGTATACTTATATACAACAGGATACATATACACAACAGTATACTTATGCACAACAGCATATATATACACAACAGTATACTTATACAGAACAGTATACTTATACACAATAGTATACATATACACAACAGTATACATATACACAACAGTATACTCATACACAACAGTATACTTATACACAACAGTATACATATACACAACAATATACTCATACACAACTGTATACATATACACAACGGTATACTCATACACAACAGTATACTTATACACAACAGGATACATATACACAACAGTATGCATATACACAACAGTATGCATACACACAACAGTATACGTATACACAACAGTATACATATACACAACAGTATACTTATACACAACAGTATACATATACACAACAGTATACTTATACACAACAGTATGCATATACACAACTGTATACTTATACACAACATTATACATATACACAACAGTAAACATATACACAACACTATACTAATACACAACAGTATACATATACACAACAGTGTACTTATACACAACAGTATACTTATACACAACAGTATACTTCTACACAACAGTATACATATACACAACAATATACTTATACACAACAGCATACTTATACACAACAGTGTACATGTACACAACAGTATACTTATATACAACAGGATACATATACACAACAGTATACTTATACACAACAGCATATATATACACAACAGTATACTTATACAGAACAGTATACTTATACACAATAGTATACATATACACAACAGTATACTCATACACAACAGTATACATATACACAACAGTATACTCATACACAACAGTATACTTATACACAACAGTATACATATACACAACAGTATACTCATACACAACAGTATACATATACACAAAAGTATACTTATACACAACAGTATACATATACACAAGAGTATACTTATACACAACAGTATACATATACACAACGGTATACTCATACACAACAGTATACTTATACACAACAGTATACATATACACAACAGTATACTTATACACAACATTATACATATACACAACAGTATACATATACACAACAGTATACTCATACACAACAGTATACATATACACAACAGTATACTTATACACAACAGTATACATATACACAACAGGATACTTATACACAACAGTATACTTATACACAACAGGATACATATACACAAAAGTATACTTATACACAACAGTATACATATACACAACAGTATACATATACACAAGAGTATACTTATACACAACAGTATACATATACACAACTGTATACTTATACACAACATTATACATATACACAACAGTATACATATACACAACAGTATACTCATACACAACAGTATACTTATACACAACAGTATACTTGTACACAACAGTATACTCAGACACAACAGTATACATATACACAACGGTATACTCATACACAACAGTATACATATACACAACAGTATACATATACACAACAGTATACTTATACACAACAGGATATATATACACAACAGTATGCATATACACAACAGTATGCATACACACAACAGTATATGTATACACAACAGTATACATATACACAACAGTATACTTATACACAACAGTATACATATACACAACAGCATACTCATACACAACAGTATACATATACACAACACTATACTTATACACAACAGTATACATATACACAACAGTATACTTATACACAACAGTATACTTATACACAACAGTATACATATACACAACTGTATACTTATACACAACAGTATACATATACACAACACTATACTTATACACAACAGTATACATATACACAACAGTGTACTTATACACAACAGTATACATATACACAACTGTATACATATACACAACAGTATGCTTATACACAGCAGTATACTTATACACAACAGTGTACATATACACAACAGTATACATCTACACAACAGTATACTTATACACAACAGTATACTTATACACAACAATATACATATACACAACAGTATACTAATACACAACAGTATACATATACGCAACAGTATACTTATACACAACAGTATACTTATACAACTCATACTCAGAAACCAAAACAGATCAGACATTTCTGCCGGTCGTGGGACTTAAAGTGTTAACTCTGATTTCTCTCTATAGATGCTGCCAGATCTGTTGAGTTTTTCCAGCAATTTTTGTTTTTGTTTCTGGTTTACAGCATCCACTTGTGATGTTTTGTTAAATCTTATACCCAAGCATCCACATGTGCAAGGTCAGCTGGGCTTGCTTCAGAGTTCAAACAGAGGAATTGATCAGTTCTCTCCTTCTGGTCTCCAAGCAGTTGATCAGCCAGTTCCATCCAGAACTGACTAGTTACAATGTCAGGGTACAGTTCCTTTCACCCAGCTCAGTGCTTGCTATCCCACATGTTTGGCACTGATCCTGTCTTCTCAAGGGTCAGTGATTGGTCAGTTGTCCCTTGGCAACCTCATCAGGATTTCTGATCATCTTACTTTCTTGTTCTCTCATCCCCATACAGCTAACAAGACAATAATCTTACATCATTTTTTTCTGAAGTAGAGTCTAGGCCCGAAACGTCAGCCTTCCTGTCGCCCTGATGCTGCTTGGCCTGCTCTGTTCATCCAGCTCTACACCTTGTTATCTTAGATTCTCCAGCATCTGTAGTTCCTACTATCAATGAAACAATAATCTTATATTTGCCTTCTTTCGTTTTCCATGCACCCAGTCCATTTGGTGCATTCATTAGACATTTGTTTGTTTTAAGCTTAGACTAATGCATATAACTATGATATTGTAGCACTTACAGAGATTTGGTTGAGAGGGCAACAAGATTGGCAGCCTAATGTTCCAGGATTTAGATATTTCAGACAAAATAGAGAGGGGTGTAAAAGATGAGGGGGAGTTGTGTTATTGATAAGGGAGAATCCCTTCAAGGCTAATCCAGCGAGGCCAAATGGGGATTAGCACAGGATTAGAACGAATGCAGTCATTTTGATGGGATTAGAATAGAATACCTACAGTGTGGAAACAGGCCATTTAGCCCAAAAGTCCTCACTGACTCCCCAAAAAACATCCCACCCAGTCCTACCCCCCACCCCATCCCTATAACCATGCATTTCCTACAGTTAATTCACCTAACCTACACATCCCTGAACACTAGGGGTAATTTAGCATGGCCAGTCCACCTAACCTGTACATCTTTGGACTGTGGGAGGAAACTGGAGCACCCGGAGGAAACCCACGCAGACACAGGGAGAATGTACAAACTCCACAAAGACAGTCACCCGAGGCTGGGATTGAACCCGGGTCCCTGGTGCTGTGAGGCTGCAGTGCTAACCACTGAGCCACCATGTTGGTGGTCTACAGGCCTCCCAACAGCCAGTGGGAGGTGGGGGAAAATATATGTAGACAGATTGTGGAAAAATATAAAAATAACAGGGTTGTTGTGGTGGGTGATTTTAACTTCCAATACATTGACTGGGATTCCCTTAGTGCCAGGGGCTTGGATGGTGGAGGGTAGTTTGTTAGGTGCGTCCAGGAGGGTTTCTTGAAGGAATGTCTAAACAGTCCAATTAGGGAAGGGGCCATACTACACCTTGCATGGGGGAACAAGCCTGGCCAGGTGACCAAAATTTCAGTAGGGGAGGATTTCAGGAACAATGATGATAATTCCGTGAGCTTTGAATTTTTTTTTGGATAAAAGTAAATGTAGTCCTTGAGTGATAGTACTAAACCAGGGGAAGTTTAACTATGACACTTTCGGGCAGGAACTGAAGAATGTAGATTGGCATCTGGTATGTGGGAATCTTCTAAGGTCCACTAGATTCGAGTTCAGGACAAACATGTTCCTGTGAAAATGAGGGAAAAAGATGGCAAGATTTGGAAACCTTGGATGACAAGACAAGTTATAAGCTTAGTTAAGAAATAAAAAAAGAGGAATGCATAAAGTTTAGGAAACTGAAGCCAGCCAGAGACGTTGAAGAATACAAGGATTGCTGGAAAGAACTTAAACCAGGAATTTGGAGGGCTAAAAAGAACGTGCAATCTTGGCAAACAGGATTAAGGTAAATCCCAAGGTGTTTATAAGGATAAAAGGGTAGATAGGACAAGGATAGGCCCAGTAAAGAACGAGAGAGGCAATTTGTGCATGGAGCCAGAGGAAGTGGATGAGGTCTGTTGCTATTCCCCAAGGAGGACATTGTGATGGTAAGTCATAGGAAGGGTATGTTGATATTCTAGGGCATTCCAAAATAAAAAGGAGCAGGTCTTGGGTGTTTTGAAAAACATTAAGGATGTTTTATCCAGGATCCAGAATACTGAGGGATGAAATTATTGGAGCCTTGTATAAAGCCTTTGTACCCTCATCAGTCACAAGAAAGGCCCCAGGGGACTGAAAAATAACCAGTTTATTCCTTTGTTTATGAAGAGCAATGGGAATAATCTGGGAAATTACAGGCTGGTGAGTTTTACTGCAACGGTAGAGAGATTGCTGGAGAAGATTCTTAAGGACAGGATTAATCCACATTTGGAAAAATATGAATTTATTCTCGATAAGCACAACTTTATGCAGAGAAGGTCATGGTTCACAAAACCTGACTGAGTTTGGTTTTGAAGTCAGAAGTCACAGGTTATAGCCCAACAGGTTTATTTGAAATCTCAAGCTTTCGGAGCTCAACCCCTTCATCAGGTGAAATGAGAGAGAACAGCACACCAACAAAGAATTTATAGGCAGTGAGGTCAAGGGCAGGGAGATCAAAAGATCATACAACTAGTGTGAGTGCAGTGTCAGATACCAAGTCTCTACAGGTGACCAAGAGTGTTAGACAGTGTGGGTGAAGTCTCAACAGCTGAATAACAAGCAAAAGCATAACCTTTAATCCGGTTAATTGAGGCAGAAAGATAATCACAAAAAATTAAAAATAAGGTGGTGCTGAAGACAAACTAACTGACTAGAATAACATGATAGGTATAAGAGTTGCATGGCGAGGGTCTAATTAAAATAATAATTAATCCAAAACTGTACAAACTAATTAAGGTAGAGAGATCATAACAATTTATCAAGGGTGATGATGCAAAAACATGGCAGTAAGGAAGGTTTTACAGATACAGAACAGTGTGGTGGGATCATATGTAGCATGCCATGAACCCAAGATCACGGTTGAGGCCGTCCTTATGGGTATGGAATTTGGCTATCAGTTTCGCTCAGTGTTTCTGCATTGTTGTGTATCTGGAAGTCCACCTTGGAGGCCAATTACTTGAAGATCAAAGGCTGAATGTCCTTGACCACTGAAGTGTTCCCCGACTGGGAGGGAACACTGGTGTCTGGCACAGTGTCCATTCATCTGTTGTTGTAGCATTTGCATGGTCTCACCAATGTCTCAGGTATCATTGCCTACAGTGTATGAGATAAACCCTCAGCATGCAACTCTTATACCTATCATGTTATTCTAATCATTTAGTTTGTCTCCATTACCACATTAGTTTTAATTTTTTGTAATTATCTCTCTACCTCATTTACTTAGATTATATGTCATTCCTTCACTTGTTATTCACACTAACACTGTTGGTCACCTGCACAGACTTATTATCTGGCACTCCATTCACACCAGTTGTATGATCTTTTGATCTCTCTGCCTTTTATCTCACTGCCTATAAACTTTGTGACTGTGTACTCTTCTCTCTCACTGCACCTGATGAAGGAGCAGTGCTCCAAAAGCTTGTGATTTCAAGTAAACCTGTTGGTCGTGTGACTTCTGACATTGCCCACCGCAGTCCGACAACAGCACTTCCACATCACTGCTTTCTTTGAGAATGTGACAAATGTGATTGATGAGGGTAGGGCGATACATGTTGTCTACATGGACTTCAGCAAGGTTTCTGACAAGGTCCCTCACGGCAGGCTGATACAGAAGGTCAAGTCAGAGAGCTAGTAAGTTAGATACAGAGCTGGCTTGGTCATTGAAGACAGAGAGTAATGGTGGAAGGAGAAATCAGTGACCAGTGGTTTCATGCAGGTATCAGTGCTGGGAACCCAGTTGTTTGTAATATAAACATAAATGATTTTGAGGAGAATGTAAGGTGGCCTGATTAGTAAATTTATGGATGAGACAAAGATTGGGGGAGCTGCAGGTAGTTACAGCAGGAGATAAATAGACTGGAGACTTGGGCAGAGAAATGCAAGTTGATGTAGGAGAGAAGTATACAGTAAATGGCAGCACCCCTAGGTGCATTAATATATAAAAGTTTGAAAACACATACCAACAGATTTAAGAACAGCTTCGTCCCTGCTATTATCAGACTTATGAATGACCCTCTTATAGATTAGAATTGATCTTTCTCTGTACCTTCTCTATAGCTGTAACTCTGTATTCTGCATTCTGTTCTATTAACCTGATGTACTTATGAGGTATGATTGCACACAAAACAATACTTTTCGCTGTATCTCAATACATATGACAATAATAAATCAAGTCAAATCATAATTCGCTGTAAGTTGCAACACGAGTGGGTAATTAGTCAAAAACGCCTGCCTGCCTTCATTGGTTAATGCACGGTGTATGAAAATTGGCAAGTCATTTTGCAGCTGTATAGAACTTTAGTTCGACTGCATTTGGAATATTGCATGCTGTTCTGATCGCCACTACCAGAAGGATGTGGAATTGTTTGGAGAGGAGAAAGAAAGGGCTTGCCAAAATATGCCTGGTTTAGATGGCACTAGCTGTGAGGAAAATTTGGACAAACTTGGTGTGTTTTCCCTTGAACTTTGGAGGCTGAAGGACAACTTGATATGAGATTTTCTTAATTATGAGAGGCATGGATATAATGGAGAGTCAGAATCTTTAGCCCAGGGTAGAAATGGAAACTACGAGGGAAAATATGTTACGGTAAAAGGAGAAAAGTTTAAAAGAGATGTGAAAGGCAAGTTTTTTTACACAGAGGAATGCTTGGAACGTGCTGCCAGAGGAGGTGGTAGAAGCAGAAACAGTAGCAACGTTGAAGAGGCATCATGACAGATATATGAATAGGCAGGGAATAGAGGGATACAGATTGTGTAGAGGCAAGGAGCTTTTAGTTTCGGAAGGCTTCATGTGCTGACACAGGCTTGGTGGGCTGAAGGGCTGGTTCCTGCTGTACTGAGATTTGTTCATTGCTCTATTTCTCTATTCTCTATTTATGTATGTATCTTTCTCTTCAAGTACCGTTTTGCTAATGGGACAATGGATTTTAAATAAAAGTAATCTAAAATGTTAAAAATATATGAACATGTTCATCCAACATGTAGATTGGAGGTTTGTATTTCCTTCTGTGCAAAGCAACAAATTTTAATACTGCAATGCAAATTTTCAACTTTCTTTGTTAAATGATTTCATCTTGCTGGATCTATAAAATCTGATTCGAGTTGACAAACATTCTGGGAGTAACATTTTATGCAAAACTTAGAAGCTTCAATTTTGCCTTTGTTTTAGTTAGTTGCATGTCATACCATCATTAATGACCCTACCCTCTTTGATACAGGAGGAGCTAAAGACATCGATAAGACTCTTATTGCTCCTATAGTCCATACCATTCACAAGTTCATATCCAAAAAGGAGCAAGCTGCACCAGTGCCTGAATCTGTAAGATTACTCTATTTTCTCTTAAATATTAGGATGACTTGTTTATATTCTAGTTTGATTGGTTTTGAGAAGACTGATAAATCTATTGAGTACAATGTTTTAAAATGTAACTTTCTAACTTCTAAATGTATTACCTTACGCTTAAACCCTGCATTAAATTTCATCTGGCATTTATTTGCCCCATCTATCATTACACTACTTAACACACTTGCAAAATTAACCAGGCTATTTTTGTCATCTATAAATGTTCCTGGCATTTCTCAGGAGTCAAATCCAGGTCATGTATACATGTTATATACACTTGTACATGAGGAACAATAGCCTCTGTGCTGACCTCTATGAAATAACATACTTTGTAGCCCTCCAGATTTTGAAATATTGATTAACTACAGCTCTCAAGATTTCTGTTCTTTAAATCCATGCTGCAACACTCCTTATGAACAAGCATCAGATGCAACCCTTTATCAAAAACAGTTTTGAAATCCATTGTACTTAACCTTGAAATGAATCATCAGCTCCAGTGAAACTTTACTGTTCTTTACAATTCTCACCACCCCTCCCCTTGATTTCTCCTTTGTTCATTCCTTCTGATACTAGAAACACCTAGTTCTGTTCCAGGGTCAGTCACATTTCGGTTGGTTCTACTATTTCATGAATCTATTGTAACCTGCTCCCATAATTCTACAGTGCTTTTCAGAACATATTGTGTATTTGCATACCTAAAATTCAAATTCGCCTTGCCTTAATTATTCCCTTCTTCTTCTGACTTATGCTATTACACTATTTCTTTTAATTGTGACTATATCCTTTGCCCCTTCTGTTTTCCTTTTCTTCACTTTTAGTATCTTTCTATGCTCAGTTTCAAAAGATTGTTTGCTTATATCGAGACTTGTTATTCTGCATTCCAAATTTTCTTCTGTATATATGATTATATTTCTGATACCCCCATTAGAATTATTTTAGGAATGGGGTAAAGGCTGAGTAATTGTCATGACGTCTCATCTTTCCACAGGGTATACAGCTATTGGAAACCACTCCTGAAAAGTTCTCCAATACCGATCGTCATCCTTCTAATTTGCAGGTAAGAACAGTAATGTCTGAGATTATGCCTAAAACTGTAATCAGAAACCCAATGGGTTGTCAAAATGTGAAGGTTTCAGTTTAATTTATAATTTAATTTTGAGAAGCCAAGAATGCTGGAGCAACTCTGTGCGTAAACATTGCTCCTTAATCCTCGATGGTTTTTCAGAGTGAAAAGTATTCACATTTTTCAGCAGATTTTCCAGCAAATGCCAGGGAGTGTCCTGGGGTGGTTCATGGACTGTGGGAAGCAGACCGTAAACATCTGTCATGCTGTAGCATGAAGGTTGGGCCTGTATTCTTTGGTGAGAAGAATGTGATGTTATTGAAATATATCAGATTTTGAAGGGATGCTGGCAGGAGATTCCGCTTGAATGGAAGTGTGGAAGGAAGGGGCACAGTTTATAAGCCCTAATAAGGGATAAAGAGAAGTATTTTCTCTCAGATGGTTTCTGCACCAGAAGCAACTGAGGCTGGTTCATTGAATACATGAAAGACTGCATTAGATAGATTTTTGATCAGCCAAGGAGTTCACCATTGAGGAATAGAGAAGAAAATGCCTACAATCTTATTGGATGGTGGAGCAGTCTCAAGGAGTTGAATGGAGTATCCCTATTTCAAACTCTTGCATGCTGTGTAGGTTTAGATAACAAAACACTGCTCAGAACATAGAACACATTTCACTTCTCACTATAAAAGTAAAAACTGCAGAAAGTCTATGGCAAATGATTCAACAAATGTTGAAAACCCAAATACTCCAACTGCGGTGGTGACGGAAGTTTTATCTGGTTTTTATCACTTGACTCGTTGTTTTATAAGACTGGGAAGTAAGCCAGTAGTGAACATTTATGCCTGCAGGATATCTTGCGCAGTCATGTGTTACTGAACATTGAAGGAATGGAATCTATTTTGACTGATAAATCCTTCAGGCTGATCTGAGGGTGCCCTGATTTCCACATATGCATTCAGTAATTCCCTGAATAGGTGGGAATCTAGCCTTCTTTTTAATTCACTTATGGGATGTGGGCATCACTGCTTGGCCAGCACCTTATTGTCCATCCTTAATTGCCTGTTGCAAAATGCCTCTGTGTCTGACTGGCTTCTTTAATGTCAAATTTGACAGAAGTGCCAGCCTTAGCAGATATGGCATTAGTGACCTGGAACAGGCAAATTATGAGATTCAACAGTTATCAGCAGCAGATCCCTTGTAGGAGCCAGACACAGGGACATTCCAGGCAGCGGTGACCTTCATGACTGCTAGCAATGCATGACCACCTAGAACCTCGGGAAGGAAGTCTTGTTCCAGAGGCGGAGTTATTAACAACAACCAGCCACAGATGCCTGAGCAGGACTTTTGCTCCATCATGTTGAAGAAGTGGATCCTCTGCCTATCTGTCATATGTTGGGTCTTATCATACACTTTAAGCTTTGTGCCATTCCTTCTACTGCTTGTGTTGGTGCTGGTGCTGGTACTGGGGTTTGGCTATGGTGATGGCGATGGCGCCAGTCTCAGTGCTGGAGATGGTGTTGGTGTTGGTGTTGGTGTTGATGGTGATGATGGACTTGCCTTGGGTGTTGGTTCTAGAGCTAGTGCTGGCGTCGGTGCTGGTGGTGTTAATGGTTTAGTCCTTGTACACCAGCATCACTGTTGACAATGGTGTGTTGTTAATGCTGGTGCTGGTGCTAGTGGTTTTGTTGGCTCACCAGGATACATGAACATCAACTGGCCACAAAACGACATGACCCACTATCACTCGTATCCTTACATACAGATAAGGAAGGACACCACTTTGATTGGGACAACACATCCATCCTAGGACAAGCCAAACAGAGACATGCACGAGAATTCCTAGAAACATGGCATTCCAACCAGAACTCCATCAACAAACACATTGATTTGGAACTCATCTACCATCCCCTGAGAAAAAGAACAGGAAATGACATCACCAACCCAAGGAAACCTAAACAGATAAATAGAAAGCGGGACATAACACCAGCGCTTCATCAGAGGCTCACTGATGATGTTACCTAAAATGGTGATGAAACGTCTGAAAACTAACCTTCCAGCTCAGCGAGCAAACTCACATCCAGAACCTCAACCTGAGCTACAAATCTTCTCAAAACTCGCTAACATGAAGCTGTATTATATAACTGGTTATTTCAGGATATATGAGATTAATTTGGCCTATCCACAACCCTTATAATTTCCTTGACAGTTCTTGCTATCACTCATTGAAAGTCTGGATGAGATCTCAAAAGCTGCTCTTCTCTGATAAATTATTTGTGTAAATTCCAATCGCTCTGGAAATGGAATAAAACTATTTTCAATCATAGGCAATCTTCAATCACACTATTTCTGCCCATATTTGTATAATAAATGTACCAAGAAATCATTGAGCAGTTTCGTTGCACGACAGGAATGTAGTCTTATGTGGAATTAGTTTGCCAGGTAAAAGAAGGCAACAAGTGGCAAAGTCTTATTTGAAACAACAAATGAATGTGTTTGCTATAACTATTTGCCTTCTAAAGCTACAATTTGTAATTGCTAATCCACAGGAGTTTTAATTGAGACTGAAATGTTAATTAATTCAGAATTACGAGACTACAGGAGATTGGTTAGCTCAGTTGGCCAGACATCTGGTTTGCGATGCAGAATGATGCCAACAGCATGGGCTCACTTTCCTTACCGGCTGTGGTTAACATTAAGGTCCTGCTTTCTCAACCCCTCCCCTTGCCTGAGGTATCGTGACCTCAGGCAGGTTCAACCACCACCAATCATCTCTTCCTCGCTGTCTAATAAGACAGCAGCCCTATTGCAGGACTACACCATATTTACTTACTTATTATTGACAAATTTCATTCAAGTCTGAAATCTGAGTGTAGGACTACATTTCCATTTTATTCACTTTAAATTGATTTTGTTTTCGAGTTTGTAAAAGAATATGGGATCTGTGCAATAATAACCTTGAATAATATTAATTGATATTTAATATTTTCTCATATTTCTCCCATTATTCACCTATTAATGCATTATTCAAAATAACTGCATTTTTAATGATACCTATTTATCTCACTTTATGCAGAGTGAAAAGTTCCTTACTCCATCCCCTGGTAACTGAATAAGTATTGAAAAAAAAACGAACTATTAGTGGTGGTTAAAGATTGAATTTTCGTAGAAACATTAAGATGCAAGATGTGGAATTTTCTCAGAAACAATCCTTGTCAGAATACAATTATCTATAAATTGATTAAAACTTGTTGGAAACTTGCTAAATTTATAGAAAATAATTGATCATTTTCAATTTACAATGATGTAATATTTAATCTTTATTAGTCAATAACTTTCTCAAAATATTACCCCATGATTCTTTATGAAAACCAAAATGTCTTTTCGTTATATAGTTTGTGAAATTTTTCATCATGTGTGCGATTCTTATTCCTGACTCGCAAGTTGCAACAGTAATTTTGCATTCCATATTGGACATAAATAAGAATGTAAACTGAAATAAATGACCCTCTATGTTGGAGTATTAATATCATGGCGATATAAACAAAATAATGACAACTCAATGATAACCAGCATTTAATTTGAACAGAGTTGGATTGTAACAGTCGCAACCCTATTTTTACCTCTTTTGTTGTTCCAGTATGACTAAAAACCAATCATCTATTGTATGATTGATGTCTGCCTTTTGATATGAACTGTGCTATGTGTTTCTATACAACCAACTTAATATTATTTCAATTTGCAATAACAACATAACATGAAATTATGACATTGTTGATAGTGAGAGCTGGCCTACTCTATCTTAAATATAAACGTGTGAAAGCCAAACGTAAGATCATAGTCATGTCCTATAGGATATAAGCTCCAACTAAATACTGACTCCATCATTTGGGTTCTCTTTTCATAGTCCTCAAAATGGTTAGCCGGGATTGGTAGAATCAATATTGAAGTAATTAAAACATGAATACTTTAAAAATGGGGTGAATATTGAGTTCTGTTCTTGTAAAATATCAATCTCACTAATAGGTGCAAGAACTTGCAAGTATTCATAAATCAACATGTAATTAGTTATTGGGGAATGTTTCAAAAGATATATATGTGCAATTTCTGATATTTTACATAATTTGCAAGCATTAGATTGAAAGAAATGTTAGTTGTTTCATACAAATGGTGCAATCTGTGAAGAGAACATAAGAAAGGCAAAATTGATTTTAACCTTGGTTAAGCCAGATGAAATTTAAGATGCTGGAATAAAAATTCTGCGGATTTGGTGCAGCAAATACCAATGCTAGTGCATTCACTTTTTAGAGTTTCTGATGTAGCAAGCCTAATGTTATAATTCAGTCATAAGGTTGAAGTCCTGGGTCAACTCTACATGATTATTTCAAAGAAATTCAAACAATTTCAAAGCATTCGCACCATCTCAGACTGAAATGACTGAATAATCATTCTCTTCACAAAATAACCACACAACCAAATATCATTTGTTCCGCAACGCAAGCTGCAAAACCAGTTTACCTCATCACAACTAATGTAAGATTGTCTTCCAGTTCAGAGAATAATGGCACTTGTTGCATATTGTTATTCACCAAATCAATTCTACTTTAGAGATGTCTGTCTATTTCTCTGAATTAATACACTGGGGCTTCTCGATATCAATCTTTATTCCAGTTTATCATGATCATTAGTTTAAAATTGGATATAGAGTCCCTCAAATTCTAAGAGACAGAACCAAAGTTGAACAGACCAAAGACTTGGTTCATCCTTTTTAGTGCAAGGCCTACTGTTGTATGTGCCCATCAGTATCAGTACAGTGAGTGACTAAACCAGAAACTTCACAACCAGAAAGGAGACCTCCGCCTGGGGGAAACTGGCATGCTATCCCAGTTTAATTATTTTGTAACTGACACGTATCAGCTTTCTGTTTTGGATTGAATTGTTTTTGATTAGATTTGAATTTGCTGTTAAATACATTGGTCATTCATGTGACCTTATATGTTGATCAATGAATATATTCCTGCAAATAAATAACTTCACGAGCGTGTGTCTTGTCATTTTTTTTTAAATGAAAAATTGTCTGGGTTTCTATTCCGGAGAAAGAGTTATTGGGGTGGGAATTTACTTCCTGCACCTACCTGAAACTGAATCAGCGGTGGATAAGATGAGGTCAGCAAGGCTAAGATGTCAAACTTACCACTCCATTGCCTAGCCCAGGGCACACTTGTCAGACTGCAACCACATGCATACATCTTGCGACAACAGCCTTGTAGATATTTGTATTTTGAGCCCCATGCTAGTTTTGTCATGATGGGAGGAATCTGGAAGTCTGTGGGAACCCCAGCAAGTAAATCAGCTTGTGAAGCTCTCTGCCGAGAGATTGCAAACTTTCTGACGGACACGTTTACAACGTCTTACCAATGCTCCTTCACAGTCCCCCAAACTCCCTCATATCTACTGTGCCTCTAAGGGGTGTATGGAAATGCATGGGGATAATAGAAAGGATGGGCAAGGGGATAAAGTAGAGGGTACACTGGGGTAAGGAGGAATATGCCAGAGTAGGTGCCTCTGGGTAACGTAATGAGAGGCCAGAGCTAGGGAGCCTAAAAATCATGTGCAGGCCTGCACCTGAGTCCCAAAGAATGGATGTAACCTTCTAAGCAGCTCAACTTGCCATCCCCCTGCTCTCTGTCACTGCCTCAGGCTTACCTAGAGACTTGGGAGAGGGAGACCCGAACCTTGCCCATTCCCTAATCTACTAGAGGGAAGATGACATAGGAGTGGGAGAACACCATGAGGTCAGGATTGTCAAATCAGTAAATGTAATGATTTGTGTATCTTGACACTGAACAGATGTCCTTTTTCTACACATCTTGAAGTCAGAAGCAACGAAATGTTATATCGATGTTTGGAATGTGGCTGCTACACTGGAGCATAGCAGCAGTTTTAATAATATTTCTGTAAACAACCTTGAGATTTGCAGCTTAGTGTTTCAACTGGTGAGAGTTTCACAATACCTGGGAGAATGGGTGGAAGCAGATTGGAGAATCATAGATTCCCCACAGTATGGAAGCAGACCATTTGCCCACTGAATCCAAACCGACTCTCAGAAGAGCATCCCATCCAGACCTATCCCCTTACCTTTTTCCTGTGTCCCTTCATTTCCCACAGCCAATTCACCTGGCCTGCACATCTTCGGACTGTGGGAGGAAACCGGAGCACCCAGAGAAAACCCACACAGGCATAGGGAGAACGTATAAACTCCACACAGACCGTCGCCTAAGGCTGGAATTGAACCCGGGTCCCTAACGTTGTGAGGCAGCTGAGTTGGATAAGTAGTTAAAGGAGAATTAACTCCCAGGGTTATGGGAAAAGATTGCATCTAACTGGCTTGCTCTTGACAAGAGCCAAGCACAGATTTGATGGGCACGACAGCCGCCTTCTGCATTCAATTCAGTACCCAGCTTTTTGCAGGCATTTAGACATGCTCTGTAAAACCACTTTTAACTGTATCAATCTATGTGCTATATTTCAGATCACTTCTTCTTCAACAGAGTTATGCAAAATCATTTTTAAAACCAATTGAAATTTAGTGGTAGGACTAATCTGCTGATTAATCATGAGAGAGCAGATTGTCAATGCAGGCTTTCACACCTTGATCGC
The DNA here is from genome assembly GCF_030684315.1 of Stegostoma tigrinum. NCBI lineage: Eukaryota > Metazoa > Chordata > Chondrichthyes > Orectolobiformes > Stegostomatidae > Stegostoma > Stegostoma tigrinum. The sequence continues at coordinate 7,732,525 of NC_081375.1, forward strand.
TTGGACAACTCCCCCACTGGTAAATTGCAGCTTTAAATGCTCGATTATTTCCTGTGTCCTGTAGCTTTCTATAACAATCTTTGAAATTTCCCTTCCATGTTTTATTGGTCCATATCTGAGTACCACTTCTGCTTCAATTGACTTGATGTTACTCTGTTGCTGATTTCTTTCCAGTTTCTCATTCTTCAACATTCCCTTAAATTTATTTACAAGCATCAGTTCCTTATACGCACCAGAACTTACCCCTTTGTGGTTTTGTTTTTGCATAATTTAGTTTTACTTTCTCAGATAGATTTCTTTGCTTGCTTTACATCTCTTGGTAACTTTAAAAATGACTTGTTTTTCTGTAGACGCCCACTTTGTAATGATTATTGTAATGTACAAAACATGGCATTCAACTTGTACCCACCAAGTTCCCCATAAATACCAATGTGATAATGACCAGATCATCTGCTTTGAACGTTCCTGAATATACTCCTACTATTGTTGGAAATAACACCATTTGATATTTTAGTCCATCTGAGGAGGTAGGCAAAGCCTTGGTTCCACATCTCATCCAAAAGGATACACCAACGGTGCGGCCCTTCCTCAGTGCTTCCCTGACATGACTGCCTGGAGATTTGTGCTCAAGTGCTGGCTTAGATCAGCTATTGATGAGACTAACTGCAAGTGAAGAGTACTGCCACTACAAAAATTAGTTTGTCAGCAAGTGAAAAACTTAAGTTTTCCAATTTCCATATATCTGAAAGTGATACAAAGTAGACACCATGTACAATGTTGAGAATTATTAATACAGATTTTAATAATAAGACATCCACCAGCATTTTCAGTTTCATTACTAAATATAATTCAGAAATCCAGGATTCCAAAAACATTTAAATATTTTGGAATTTCACACATGTCATTTGTTTCCAACTTAGAAAAGCTCAATGCTCATTGCTAAAGGACAGTGTAGGATAAAATACAGTCCAGTTAAAATATATTGACAATAAAAACATTTAAAAATGTATTGACACATTTAGTAATCTAGTGGGAAATATATTGTCACAAAAGTTAAATCTCGTCAAACCAATAAAGTAAAAAGGCAAACAGTGCATTAATGCAGATGTAAGAAATATTGTTAGCACTATCTCTGGCTTGGAATTTATCTTCAAAAAGCAACAAAATGTCTACATTTTGTGCTCCTAAGATGCTGCTTGGCCTGCTGTGTTCATCCAGCTTCACACTTTGTTATCTAAAATGCCTTCATTCTTCTGGATAACGACAAAGTAACTGACAAGCATTATTACTTCGTGGGTGCAACAGGGTTTTTGTGCGTTACATCGTGGGCGACTGGTTACAAGAATAATAGACATTCTATCATTTTGCACGAAGAGCCATTGTTCCATTATCACTCATGAATGTTGTCTTTGCGTTAGAATAGAATGATTATTTATATTTATCACAGTAATTGCAACAAAATAAGCAGAAACCTTTTACATAAGCACTTATCCAGAAGCAACCCACCACCCAGGTTACATGCATTGTTACTCATTGAAACACTTATCAGAAATTACAATACAGATGCAAGCCATTGGGCTCAATCAGTCTGTGACAGAATTTACCTTCCATGGAAGCAGATGATATATATCATATTTGATATAAATGTTGCCTGTTCCCGTACCCTTTCAACCATCAATCTAAGCTAAATCTGGCGTAGTTTCTGCCTTAATAACTGAATCTGAAATTGAATTTCACAGGCTTCTAACTTTCTGGATTAAGTGCTTTCTCTTTCTCTGTATGCCACATCTCATTTATTCAATCTCATGCAAACAGTCCTCTAATTCTAGTCCACCTAGCTGCTAGAAGAAATCTACTCTGTCCCATCATTTAATAAATTTAAACTTATACTGCTCACAATTTGTATTAATTCTAAGACTTAAATTTTGTACTACCATAATGTGAGCTTTCCATTGCATTATTTAAAAATGAATGGTGTTTGTGCAGCATTGAGCACCATCAGCCCAAAAAGATGAGTTCATCAATGCAAATTATTCATTCCAAATCTCCATCCTTGATGTCAAACTGAATGTCATAAGCAACACAGCCTCGCAATGTAAATCCTAAATTGAATGAAGCGCTTGTGCTCCCAGATGGTACCAAACATTTGGGGCCACAGTGAATTGGAATCTTACTTTATCTGCAGTGCCCCTGGACAAAAAACAGGTTGCCTTCAGTCCAACCCTCAATGCACTGTAGCTTGTTCGGATTTACTTCCCATGGGTTACTATCTCCAAGGTATGTGTTGTAGAGAAACCTCTGAAAGTTAGTTCCTCGTCCGAGGAAGAAATGAGGGCAATTAGTTTTTCTCTTAGCCTGGACATCCTTTATTTTGGTATTGTACAGTTCGTCCATGGTATTTAATGCATCAATTAAACATATGTTGTTTTCTTCTCCTAAATCATCGTCAGCTTCAGCTTCTGGCCAGTACAATAATACCTGTATTAAATATGGGACAGGGCACTGCCCTAGAGCATTCAGTGCATACAGGCTGTGACTGAAATCGCGAAGTTCCTCTTCAGAAAAGTAGTACGAGTGGACAGCAAGGGCAACCTGTGACAGGATGTAGTTTCTCAGATCAGTTTCATCATGCTTATTGGTGCACAACTGCATTATTTCAATTAAAGTTTCAGGGGCTGAAGAAAATATTTTAGTGAATCGTCCACCTCCCAGATGATAAATTTTGTGACGTTTTAAAATTGGTGTCAAATGCTCCAAGTTTTCTTGCCTCAGCAGTTGGTCTCTGGAATCTTCCAAGAAACAGAACAACGATGAGAATAGTTTTTCACGTTTTCTTAAGTTATGAAAATGCTTCTCCTCAGTGCATTTATCAGGACTGAAGTAGCTGTGCGTTCATAAACTGATTCCATTGCTTTGCAGTTGTTTTAGCTTTTGATGGAAACTGTCCCAGTTCTTGTCTATTTCTTCCGGGATCCAATCTGTCAGTAAATATTTTATCAGGTTCATGTAGCAGCCATTCTTGCATTTAAATATGTCAAGCAAAGGCAAAAGCTACACAACATATCACCCAACCTCTACTTCATTGAAATAGCCTGCATTATTCCAGTCAGATTCTGCCTTGGCTGTTTCTTGGAAATTCTGGAAAGCATCAATTGCCTTTTGTGTGAGCTCAATTGGCTTTTGAAACCTTTGTGCAGAAGGCTATTGTGTATTTTGCATTGCCACACTGAAGACTGACTTAAACCACTTCCGATATATTTGACCTTCTGTATGAAAAATATAAGAATTGGATGGTTGTAAAAGTGAGCCTTTTGCACCCATGTCTCAGCTTTTGTAAACTTTCTCTCACAACACAAAAATCGAGCAAATTGCTGAGCCACAAAAGCATCCTGATCAAAACATTCACAGGCTTTTTCCAGAACAACGTCAGCTTTAGTTTTACCCTCTTTTTCACCTATGTGTGTAATCGGGGGAGGAAATGAAAACGTGACCTTATCTGTGCTGTCTTGTCTTTGGACAAGCAGTTGCCTAATAAATTTCTCGACTTGTTTAGAGGACTGGGATTTGAAAAGTACATTCCACTCAAGAAGGTTCATAACAATGTGATTTCGTGGCACCACCAGCTGATTTGGTATTTCTTCTACAACCTTACGGTGTATTATGCAAATATGGTGGAGTTCTGCTTCGGGCTCATGCAAACACAAGAGCAGACAGCCTGCTGCTTTTCTTAGCGTGCTGTCTAAAGAAAGGTGCTGTAAGTTGTCACACTGCACATTGTTTTATGTATGCCTCCCACTGAGATTCTGTAATGTATGAATCCCCCATGTATTGCAAGGCTTCCAATTAGATCAAGAACATCAGGTATCTGATTAATACTCATGAGCAATTTCTTCACAGATGTTAAAGACAGTTTTGATCAAATTCTTTGGCCATTAGAAAAAATGTAAGGATGGAATCTTCTTCATACTGCATTTTTAAGTTCTTTCAGTTTACCACTAAACAACACTTCCTCATTGTCTAATAATTAAAGTTAACATGCACAGTGTCAGATGCTTTGGAAAATGTCTCTGATAATGTAGACCTCTTGCAATGTAGAAGAATGAAGCTTGGCTTTGAAAGGCAAGTAGCATATGCTTGTCCTAAATTGATTTTCAAATCCTCGATGTATTCCTCATCACAATCTTCAACAAGCAGGAGTACTGGTAACCTACTGTCAGTCTCTTCATTGTCCTGTAAGGGTCTAGGCCCAAAACGTCAGCTTTTGTGCTCCTGAGATGCTGCTTGGCCTGCTGTGTTCATCCAGCCTCACATTTTATTAGCATGTGAACAGTGACTGTTTTGATTCTGCTATTCCAAATTTTTCTGCCCCATAGGAGCTGGCGCCTGGGTTTTTTTTAAGTTATTTAAATCTTGGATGGTTTCACCACAAATTCTGATCCTCACCTCCTAACTCTACATTTACATATCTGTAGGAGTCACTGAACACTGGGAGATATAGATGACACTTCCTCAAATGCTGGCCAACTGTCTATGAAGGGGAACTGTGCACTGGATTGGTCAAATCTAAAGGTAACAATTTGCATGAAGGAGGGTTTCAGCAGCAGATAGTCTGAAACCAAGCTGAAGGTGGTGATGTTAGAGAAGAAATGGACAGCCTAAAAAATTGCACAGCACGTTTTGCTTATCTCCGGTTAGATCTCGTAAAAGATCACAGTTAGGAAAATCTCCTCTTTAACAAGCTGAAATGTGCTTTCCATCAATCAATGAGTTTTCCATGTAAGTCATTCTGTGAAAAGTTATAGACACCCTAAACCTCCTACAGCCTGTTGCACATGTAGATATGTCCTGTCCATATTTCTGCTGCTGTACTTTAATTTGCAAAAATTGTGCTTACAGGGCTGAAGCTCAGAATTTTAACAAATGATTCACAAATGTACTTAGCCATGCTTATTTTTCCAATCAACTAAAATCTGTTAAGTCTCTGGGCCTGATGATGTTCATCCTAGAGTGTTAAAAAAATTGGCTGCTGAGATGATAGATGCATTGGTTTCAATCTTTTCAAAATCCCCCCAAGCAACCAACTGGTTGCAAAATAGCAGATTCAACTCTTCTATCCAAGAAAGGAGAGAGACAGAAAGCAGGAAACTACGGACTAGTTATCTTAAGTCTGTCATAGGGAAAATGCTGGAATTTATTATTCTTATTGTTATAGCACTTAGAAAATCTTAATGCAATCAGGCAGAGTCAACATGGCTTTGTGAAAGGAAAACATATTTGACTAAATAATTAGAGCGCTTCAAGAAAGTAACAAGTATTACAGATAAAGGGGACGTAGTGTACTTACATTTCCAAAAGACATTTGGCAAAGTGTCAGGGCAATGTTTACTACCAAAATGCTGATCTGCTAATATAGACAGAGATTTTGTTTGTTTACAGGAAGCAGTGTGTGGATACAAATGGGTCATTTTCAAGTTGGTAGGATGTGACCAGTGGTTTGCCACAGAATGTGACAGGCCTCAATTATTTAGTCTTTCTCATTGACTCAAATGAAGGTAGTGAATGTATGTTTGATAAGTTTATTTTTGATGTATAGTTAAGAATGAAAGTAAGATATGAAGAGGACAGAAAAACTCTGAAGGAATATAGATAAATCATGTGAACGGGGCAAAAAATTTGGTGTTTGAAATAAAACATGGCTAAATGTGCATATACCCACTTTAGGAGAAAGGACAGAAAAACAACATATTATTGAAAGGGACACAGAATGCGGAACCATGAGGTACTGGCCAATCCAAATATCTTCATCCGTGAATACAGATACTACGTGGGTAGACCAAGTAAATAGGAGGCAAATGGGGTCTTTAGTTTTTTTTGCGAGTGAAATGAAATATGAAAGTACAAGATGCTGGAAATCTGAAGTAAAAACAGAATGTCAGAGCAATACTTCTTCAGAATGTTCGGTTCTGATATTCTCAAGAAGAGTCAACCAGAACTCAAAACTTTGACTCTGTTTCTCTCTGCACAGATGCTCCGAGACCACATTTTGCCAAAATTGTACAGACCTTTGGTGAGGCCACATCTGGAGTAGAGTCAAACAGTTCTTTTCATCCAAGCTATTCGTGCCGACCAGCAATCCCAATCTGACCTGGCCTCATTTGCCAGCATTTGGCCCATATCCCTCTAAATCCTTCTCATTCATTTACCCATCCAGATGCCTTTTAAATGGGCTCATAGTATCCACCATTACCACTTCCTCTAGCAACTCATTCCATAAACGCACTACCCTCTGCATGACTCTTCGTCCTCTCACTTTAGATCTATGCCCTCTGGTTTTAGGCTCCCCCACCCTAAGCAAAGAACCTTGTCTATTCACTCTATCCATGCCCCTCTCAATTTTATAAATATCAGTAAGGCCAACCCTCAGCATCTGATGGTCCAGGGATAACAGCTCCAGCCTATTCAGCCTCTCCCTGTAACTCAAACTCTCCAGCTGTGGCAACATCCTTGTAAATCATATCTGCATCCTCCCAAATTTAACAACAACCTTAGAAGGGTGATCAGAATTGTATACAGTATCCTAAAAGTGGCCTCACCAATGTCCTGTACAGCCACAACATGACATCCTAACTCCTAGACTCAATGTTCTGACCAATGAAGGCAAACATGCCAAACACCTTCTTCACTACCCTGTCTACCTGCAACTTTACTTTCAAGGAAGTATGCACCTCCAGCCCTAGGTCTCTTTCTCCGGCAGCATTCCCCAGGGCCCTACCATTGGAATACCGCATGCTGGTTTGGCTTATTGCTGAAAGAGTACAAATGGTGAGATGATGTTCAAAAAAGGTTAATTCAAATGATTTCTAGGAATGGGGGGTAGGGGTTGGAGGGAGCTTTTATCTTATGAAGAAAGGTTGGGCAAGATCAGTTTGTATTCACAGAATAAGGGCATTTCTGGCCAAGCCAACATTTATTGCCCACCCCTAATTGCCCAGAGGGCAGTTGAGAGTCAACCACATTGTTGTGGGTCTGGAGTCACATGTAGGCCAGACCAGGTAAGGATGGCAGTTTCTTTCCCTAAAGGGCATTAGTGAACCAGATGGGTTTTCCCAAAAATCGGCAACGGATTCACGATCATCATTAGACTTTTAATTCCAGATATTTATTGAATTCAAATTCCACCATCTGCTGCGGTAGGATTTGAACCCGGGTCCCCGGAATGTTACATGGGTCTCTGGATTAACAGCCCAGCAATATGCCACAAGGCGATCGCCTCCCTATTAGTGTGGAATCTACCAATGGCCATTATTGATTTATTTTGTTTCTAATGATTGTACAAAAGTTCATTTCCTTTTATGCATACTGTCCATAAACAGCAATAGGGAAAGAAAATTAGAAAAAAATGCATTCACTTTGCGCTTTTCAGACCCTCAGTGAGATGCTATTGGGATTGATTTCTATATTCTCTATGAACTAATGCTCTTTATCTGCTTACACTGAGGTCTGCAGACACTGCCTTAAAACTTGCTGCCTGACTAGAATTAGGTGTAAAACTTTGTAAAAATCCTTATCTTCCTACACCTAAGTAGAAAGACACTGCCTTAAGCTTCCTGCCCGAATAGAATAGTATAGGTATAAACTTTGTAAGTCTTTACCTTCCTGCACAGGAGTATGTGGAAACTGTCTCAAATAGGATTAGGTGGGCAGCATTTGTAAAGGTGTGAGACTTCTGAAATCCTGTAAAGAATGTAACTTCTTTTTCTGCTAAAGGGGCCAGGGCACTGACTTTTGTTCAAGCGACTTGTAATTACGGTCTGCCACTTCGGCAACTTGAAATTGCCTCCTGCTGTTAACAGTCACTTCATAAACGATCGATACTTTATCCTGCTCTCTTTATGTTTTCGATGTAGTAGTTGTGTGTGTACCATGTCATTGTCCGATGTAGTGATTGCTTCATATATCATGCCACTGTGAGATGTACAATTGCTTCATGTATTATGCACTCGATAAGGTATAAAAAGCGGGGACTGTCTGCTGCTCGGGGACAATTACTTACGAGACTCTTAACTCTGTGCCGGGTTGAGCACAGTGGTCCTCCACAGCTTGTACTTGCATTGTAATAAAGGATTTGTGTTTTTCTAAACAGGTCAGTGCCTTGTTATTGCAGCAAGTCTGCAAGGGTCTCCGAAAACGAACCTAACATCAGGACTTCCTAAGGTATTTTAAAGCCAATGAAATACTCCACCTCTTCCTTCCAAAGTTCTCAGTATGTTTCTCACCCCAAGAACATTCACCTTCTCTGCCAAATTATCTTCCAGTTGTTCCCTGGGGAATGTCAATGCCATCCTAATTCTGACTTTAAATGGGTGCAGTCCATTGTACTACAAAATACATGGCAGCCAAACCTTACACAGCAAGTTCACATAAACAGGAATGAGA